>NW_027123472.1:0-220 GCF_001457755.1 Trypanosoma equiperdum | reverse complement strand
AAAAAACACATAGAAAGGGAGGGGCCATTTGGATTTGTAACCCCTCTTCCTTACAAACACACACGAAGGGGAGAGTTCCGGGCGTACATGAAGGTTCTGCGGGTATAAACGAATAATGAATAACACGTTCCACTCTGGAAAGAGTGGGGAGTATTAAAGGGGAATGCGAAAAGGAATGATTTTATTACATTGATCACACACGCTGGTCGGATTTTTTTTT
>NW_027123136.1:0-3168 GCF_001457755.1 Trypanosoma equiperdum | reverse complement strand
AATAATAATAATAATAATAATAGAAGAGTGTTATTGGGTGTGTGTATATACGGATGCTGCAATGGCAAAAACTTCCCAGGTGACCGGCATGAAAGTGCAAGCAGTGATGAAGCCAACACGAACGTAGAAATCTTAAGACAGCGGCAAGACCTCGACCGGCGCTAGGCAGCCCAACGCCCCCAAGCAATCCGACCTGAAAACAAAACGCGATCCAAAAGCTCGTGCAGGCGAAGCTTCGGCCAACGGCGGCAGCCTGCACAACCAGCTTAAAAAGACAGCAGACGCAGCAGCCGGACCGACAACGAACACGCAACGACGGTAACGCCGATGCAACCTAACAGACACGAAAACAAGCGAACGAAGCCAAGAGGCCGCCTCACCGAAGCATCAGACCAATGGAGCTAAAATTTAATTACAAACCGACAAAAGCCAAAGCAAACTACCAGCCACACAAGAAAATACTCAGAGCGACTGGCAACTTTTCCTAACATTTGGCGTTGGCACCGAAAGCAAGCAGCAACAGCAGCACAGTCGGGCACAACGCGTTTATAGCGCACGAGCAGACCACTAGGAGACATAACATTCAGTGTATGATGCAGTCAATAGCTGCACAAGCGTTATTAGAAAAAAGTAAGCATTTCTATTTTTCTAGAGTGAAGCATGCAAGTGTCTGAAAATGCACGTTTAACAGATTAGAACAGAAGTAACTTACAATAATTCAACTGCGTATAAGCGAGCAGGCAAACGTAGCGGCGCCCAAACCATTTCCCTTGATGATTAGAGCACCATCGTAGCTTCCCGTATCTTAAAATTCCAAAAGAAAGCAATAATTACAAACAACTCTCGTCGGAAATAGTGTAAAAAGAAAGAGTATCTAGTAAAAATAGGAGAACCACCGACTCCATAATGCTTAGAATGTCGATATCCAAAGAAAAGAACAGATAACACAGGATATAAAGCCGAATCGACTGCGTGAGTAGGGGAGATAATTGTAAATGAGCATAATATCCGACGCTGGAAAACACCATATAGACTCGATAAAATGCCGCATTTCGTACAGAAATAGTTTAATTCGAGAGCAGAATTGGTAGCTACTATAGTTTTTAATTTTATGGTGGATTAATATTTTAAACGTTAAGTTGATGAGTAGCAAATTCGTATACTGTGGTGGTTTTTTGATTTAGGCATAGAATAAGTAGGGTGACAAAAAGATTTTAAAAGGTGAGAGGCAGTGGTGAGTTGGAGTACTGTAAATAATATATAAATATATTTAATTTTTATGGTAAAGGGCATAAACAGAGCAAATACAAAGACTAGCCTGTTTCTAAAAAAAGCTGGATCGGCCCAAAGGCAAAGATAGCAAACTAACCACCGTAAACGAAACCCATTTTACGAACGGACAATCAGCGACCAACAAACGAGTTTTTACTTCGAATTCCGAAAAGCTGCCAAAGCACAAGTGAAGGAAAGCAGGAACAACGATTTTAAACAACACAGGTGCACACAAATAGAGTGCCGAAGCAAACGAATTTCCAGACACTAATAAGCCTGACAAGGAATGACGGCCGTGGCGAGGAAGCTGGCGAAAATAGCTTTTCTCCTGGCTTTCGCAACAACAGCGCAGGGAGGCGCGGACGAATATGAAAAATGCACAACGTCGTGCGCGTGCAAACGGCGGCTAGCCGCAGCGACGCGCTACTACGCAAAAACACTAGAGACCAACACGAAAAAACTGAAGAACCTACAACTTGACATGGCCAAACTGGCGGTAGCAGCAACGAGCGGCGATGCAACGGCCGCCCGGAGATCGACCCCGGCACTCGCAGCAGCGGGAGCAATAGTAGCAGCTTGCGCAAACGCAGTGATAAACCAAGCAGAGGCGATCGCGGAACATTTGCCGGCCGTAGCCAAAGCAGAACAAGCCCTAGCAAACATGATAGAGCGGCAGCAGCGCACGGCAACCCTAAAAATAACAGGAACCGGCAACGCCGGCCGATTTGATGAGACATCGCTAGCAACGACGCCTCTGACAGTCACCAGCAACGACCAACAGTGCCCAACACCAAACCCGGACAAGGAAGGCAGTTTCGACGGCGAAGCCGACGCGGCTAAAAATACGTTCGACTACCCCAAGGAGTACGAAACATACACCGTAACGTGCGCGTCAACGCCCGGAAACAACTGCCACACAGCCGCGATAACCAGCAGCAGCGGATATATACAAATAAAAAGGACAACGTCAACATCACAAGAAAAATCAAAACCGAACACGCAGTGGAACACACAAGGCGGCCAAACAGACGTCGTGCTGACGCAGCCGATAGAAATAGGCAAAGCCGCAACGACCGCAGCAACAGCGGCAATAGCAGCACTACAAGCAGCCGCCAGTGACAGATCGTGCGACAAACAGATGACGTCAAAAAGCACCGTGACAGCAACAACTTTCTTCAGGCGCCAAGCAATACGAACATTGCTTAACGAACCCGACAACGAAAAAGAATCGACGACACCAACAAGCCAACTAGACACAGCAGTAACAGCAGAGTACGGCGACACCGACAGCCAATACAAAGAAAAACTGTGGAACGTCATAGAAACCCTTAAACCAGCAATAACAAAGACAAACGCCCGGAGTACACTGGACATTAACGCCAACACACCCCTTGAACAGCTCACTGAAGCCCTGGCACGGCAGATAGACGAAGCTAACTCGAAGGCATCACAAACAACTGAAAATAACAAAAAAGAAAACGATCCAAGCAAGTCAGATGCAGCAGACAAAAAAGAAGAAAAGAAAGAAGGAGACAACAAAACAACCGCAGCTGAGCGCAAAGCCACTGAAGAAGGTAAATGTGACAAAAACAAATGCGTTCGGGACAAAGAGAAAAATGAGTGCAAAGTCAAAGAGGGAGCAGTTATAAATTCTTTTGTGATCTATTTTCTCTTTTGCTTGCAGTTTTCTATAATTAAGTTTTCAAAATGTTTTGACAATTTTTTCAATTTTATGCAAATTTGCCATTTTGAAAAAATTCTAATGTTGCTAAATTTTTTTTATTAAAAGTTTTTTGAAAATGTGAAAAATTTAGGAAATTAAGTATTAAAAATGACGCATCGTCCTAACTTAGTAAGGTTATATGGTACGGAAAATAAGTGCTATTATGAAAATTT
>NW_027123805.1:377-2393 GCF_001457755.1 Trypanosoma equiperdum | reverse complement strand
TTCGAAGGATATGGGGAAAATAGAAACTTATGCAGTATCTGGAGAGAAATTGTATTTTGTGTATGAAACAATTTGTGGTGGAAAGTTTAAGGATGATGATTTGTTTAGAGCTAAAAAATTGCGAAACACAAGGTAAGACAGTGCGGCCTGAAGTGGCGCACGCGCTGCTCTTTGAGTCGTGCTTTCCAAAGAAAAAACCAGCGAAGACAAAGAAAACTCAACTTTAACTAGACTTTGACAACGAGGGGCTTACTGTATACCGTACCAGAAAGACGCTGAAAGCTGATTGGACGATCGTCTGACAAGACTGTCCATCTGCGATTTGTCAGCGACCCGATGTGTAATACAACTTAGTAGCGTGTCAGCAACTCTAACGCCAAACGATACTCTCCTCTTACTACACTGACAATTTTACAAAGCATAGTTATTTTTAATCACTATTCTTTAATTTTTGGCAATTGGAACAAAAAAACCAATGCCAAGGAAACCGGACCCGCAGATCCGGAAACGGGCGCTTTCAACCGTCCTTTCTGTACTCTTTATCGTCCCAAGCCGTTGCAACTGTGCCGCCCTGGACAACCAAGGTCCCTTCAGAGCACTTTGCAAGGCATGGGTAGCGGCCAAAACAGTCAGGTTAAACGCGTGGCAGCGGCCAGAAAAAAGCCAGGAATACTACGATATCCAGAACTACAATATGAGCGTGGCAACAACGGAGTGGCAGAGCATTTTCAAACTAAAAGACGCCGACAAAGACTGGGCAACTTTCAAAGCAAGCAACAAGCCAACCTTCGACAAAGTGGATTGGACCGAGTACTGGGAGGACTGGCGGGCGGCGCACGCGGCTGTATTCGGTAAAAGCGCGACGTGGATCAAGGAGAACCCGTTGAAGCTTCAGCAACACCAGCTGGCAGCTGCACGCGATTACTTAAATCGCACTGCGCACGATGCCCGGTCGCTCTACCAGCAAATAGCAATTGAGCCAAGCGACGGTCAGAAACCGCTAGCAACTGTCATCGAAGAAACACTACAAGACACACTCTGCAGCGGCACACTAAAGCTAAACGGCGACAAAAGCGGATGCACAGACAACGCACTCGCCGCGATCCAGAAAACGGACGAATGCACGGGCGCAAAGGCCGGGCAAAGTATCGGCCACGACTTAATGCGCCTTTGCAGCACGCAAACGGCAGACTCGTGCACACCGGGCAACGAAGCAACAGCAATAATGGACGCCGGCACGCTCGAAAACGGCGTACTTGCAGCATTAACCAAGCATTGCGGACAACCAGCAGAAGAAGCAGGCGCGGTAGACATGCTAACGTCAGCGCTGTATGCAACGGAAGCTCAGATATCGAACGCTGCAGGCGCAACAAACAAAGTAACAATAGGCAAAACGGCGAACGCAAACGAGTGCTCAGCGAGCCAAGCCGACTGCGTCGACTATACAAACTATTTCGGCGAAAACAACAAAGGCTTCGACAGCATCCCATGGGTAACCAAGTTCCGAAAGGCAATCAAATTGCTAAAACAAAATTATGCACACAAGGAGATAACCGACAACATGCAACGGCAAATAGCAGCACTAAGACGGTCATCGTCCAGAAAATACAACGCCAAAGACGCAGCCCCCATTGCTGCTGCAAGTGTAGACCAACAAGGAATTCACAAAAACAAGCACAGAGCAGACATTGAATGCGACAAACACCACGACAACCAAACCGAATGCGAAAAACTAGAATGCACTTATGATGCAAATGCGGCAGATGCTAAAAAATGCAAACCCAAAACAGTAACAGAAAACACAGCAACAGGAGCAGGAGCAGGAGAGGCACCAAAAGAGGGACCAGCTCCAACTGGATGCGCAGCGCACGGAACTGGTAAAGCTGAGTGCGATGCTGACAAAAAAGACGACAAGCAAAATTGTGCATGGAGGAAGGGAAAAGACGGTGAAGATGACAAAGATTAAGAAATGTGCCGAAATGGTAGTTTCTTAGTAAATAAAAATTTTGCTCTGAT
>NW_027123805.1:193-366 GCF_001457755.1 Trypanosoma equiperdum | reverse complement strand
CTTGAAAATATAAAATTTTGCTAAGATAGTGGCCTATGGGCGCAAAGTAGTAAGATCATAGGGCACGAAAAATCAGTGCTATTTTGAAATTTTATAATTGTGTCACTTAATAATTTTATGAATATTATCTAGGGTTACAACAGCAATAATGATAAAAATGATATGATGACAAC
>NW_027123805.1:0-183 GCF_001457755.1 Trypanosoma equiperdum | reverse complement strand
TGCTTTTTTGAGTTTGTTAACATTCTAGCATTTTTAAAATTTAATAATTTTTTGTTATTTTATGAAATTTATGAAAATTTGCTATACTGAGAGAGGTTTCTAGAAGTTGATATATTATAATTTTTTTAATGAAATGGAAAAATTTGAAAACTTTTAAAGACTTGAAAATATAAAATTTTGCTA
>NW_027122974.1:0-1527 GCF_001457755.1 Trypanosoma equiperdum | reverse complement strand
CCGGGAACCTCACCGGGGGCGACGGCAGGATGAAGGCCAGGCTGAAGGTCTTGCCGGACGCGCCGAGAGGAGGTGCATGGCCGCCGTCAGCTCGTACCGTGAGGCGTCCACTTAAGTGTGGTAACGAGCGAGACCCGCGCCCCCAGTTGCCAGTCCCTCCCGCTCGGGAGGGAGGCACTCTGGGGGGACTGCCGGCGATAAGCCGGAGGAAGGGGCGGGCGACGGTAGGTCAGTATGCCCCGAAACCCCCGGGCTACACGCGCGCTACAATGGGCGGGACAATGGGACCCGACCCCGAAAGGGGAAGGGAATCCCCTAAACCCGCCCTCAGTTCGGATCGCGGGCTGCAACTCGCCCGCGTGAAGCTGGAATCCCTAGTACCCGCGTGTCATCATCGCGCGGCGAATACGTCCCTGCTCCTTGCACACACCGCCCGTCACTCCACCCGAGCGGAGTCCGGGTGAGGCCTGATCTCCTTCGGGAGGTCAGGTCGAGCCCGGGCTCCGTGAGGGGGGAGAAGTCGTAACAAGGTAGCCGTAGGGGAACCTACGGCTCGATCACCTCCTATCGCCGGAAACCCCGTCCGGGGGAGCTAAACCCCCGGACGGGGAATCTGGTACTCCCCCGCGTGGGGAGTTCCACCGGCCGTACTCCCTTTAATTCCGGTTGATCCTGCCGGAGGCCACTGCTATGGGGGTCCGACTAAGCCATGCGAGTCAAGGGGGCGTCCCTTCTGGGACGCCACCGGCGGACGGCTCAGTAACACGTCGGTAACCTACCCTCGGGAGGGGGATAACCCCGGGAAACTGGGGCTAATCCCCCATAGGCCTGGGGTACTGGAAGGTCCCCAGGCCGAAAGGGAGCCGTAAGGCTCCGCCCGAGGATGGGCCGGCGGCCGATTAGGTAGTTGGTGGGGTAACGGCCCACCAAGCCGAAGATCGGTACGGGCCGTGAGAGCGGGAGCCCGGAGATGGACACTGAGACACGGGTCCAGGCCCTACGGGGCGCAGCAGGCGCGAAACCTCCGCAATGCGGGAAACCGCGACGGGGGGACCCCCAGTGCCGTGCCTCTGGCACGGCTTTTCCGGAGTGTAAAAAGCTCCGGGAATAAGGGCTGGGCAAGGCCGGTGGCAGCCGCCGCGGTAATACCGGCGGCCCGAGTGGTGGCCACTATTATTGGGCCTAAAGCGGCCGTAGCCGGGCCCGTAAGTCCCTGGCGAAATCCCACGGCTCAACCGTGGGGCTCGCTGGGGATACTGCGGGCCTTGGGACCGGGAGAGGCCGGGGGTACCCCCGGGGTAGGGGTGAAATCCTATAATCCCGGGGGGACCGCCAGTGGCGAAGGCGCCCGGCTGGAACGGGTCCGACGGTGAGGGCCGAAGGCCAGGGGAGCGAACCGGATTAGATACCCGGGTAGTCCTGGCTGTAAAGGATGCGGGCTAGGTGTCGGGCGAGCTTCGAGCTCGCCCGGTGCCGTAGGGAAGCCGTTAAGCCCGCCGCCTGGGGAGTACGGCCGCAAGGCTGAAA
>NW_027123137.1:0-1240 GCF_001457755.1 Trypanosoma equiperdum | reverse complement strand
TAAAGATAAGAGTAACACTGTAGCACAAATGCCACTTCAGCACCGTGACTAAATCCCTCACCCCCCCCCTCCATTTTCCTGGTGAGTCTTTGAGTGGATAATATATCATGTACCTACAAACGAGGATGGAAGAGAAAGTATAAAAATTAAACGAGAAATCCAAGCCTAATGCGCCATTTTGATGAGTCGGTCAGTGTACGGAGGACACATTCCTGCAGTAATTAGTATTTCGCAGACAACACCACATGTAAAGAACCAACGAGAAGTGTGACTCTCCTCAAAGCAGAAAAATAGAGAAAAATAAAAAACGTTTATATGCTACGGATACTTACGAACCAGCAATGAGAGCTCAGGATTGGAGGTATGACTGCACCTCTCATATGGAAATGGTAGCACACGCCCACTTTAGCAAAACTGGATAATTAAAAAAAAAAAGTGGGAGACGCCTTCATCACGCACCTTTCCCCACAGCACCACTGTAATTCATAGCGTACATTAAGAGATGGGCAAAAAAAAAAGAAAGAAGCTGGAAGTATCTGAAGGCCCACTTACGTGAAACGGGGTCTAATGATTAGGAATTAAAGTGCCCATCTCAAAAAGAGAGAAATATTGCCCGACGCACCAATAGCGAGATTAGAAACCATGTTGAATCAGTGGTACTCACGGGCGGTGGAAAGAAAGTATCTAACATCATACACTGCTAATAATAAAGTCTCCTCTTTTAATCCCGGCTGCATTGTCAGTCCCTTTAAATATGTAATTCCCAAAATAAAAATAAAAACACTTTCTTAATTAGCCTTTTAGACACTCCAACCCCAACGTCCGCCACCACACCGTGCACAGTAAAACCCTGGAAAAACAAGTAAGGGATACACCCATTCACATGAATAGGAAAGTATATGATGTAAATATGCGAGACAACACAAACATATACACGTGTCACTCTCGCAAATAGAAACTAAGCACAGTCGCATCGCCGCGAGGTCCACCGTTGGTTTGAGAGTGTTGGCTCAGCACTTCACGAGCGAGTAAATACCTGCTGCAGCACGTGCAGTAAAGGTGCCTTAATGAAAAATGGAATAAAACAAATTAAGAGAGTAAACGTCATGTTGGTACGTGTTCTAACTAACGGACCTTCAACGCTCCTTCACTTAAATGAGCACTTTAGCAAATGCGTTTCATCACAGCGGCGTCGACACCAACCGTGTCCCTCGTGATTACTTCAATTGACACTGTATCA
>NW_027124422.1:1448-1916 GCF_001457755.1 Trypanosoma equiperdum | reverse complement strand
CAATAATGTGCATTTTATGCTATATGACGCAATAATGTGCATTTTATGCAACAATGTGCAACAATAAGAACTAGTGTGAAACAATACTAAATATAGTTCATTTTGCGCAATAACATGCGATAAGTGGTTGGAAATGAGTATTTGTAAGAAAAGCGTACAGTTTGGTGGTGATTAGTTCTTGCGTTGTTATTTTTTTGTATCTGTTATTTTATATTAATATGGATGTTTCTATTAATAAATAGTGAGTTGTCTTTTGATTTTTTTTTAAATTTTTCGTTTTATATTTATTTTTTATGTTGATGAGGGTGTGGGAAAAAAGTTTTTTTTTTAGTGAAAATTAGAAAATTGTTGAGTTTTTTGTTGACCCTAGCTATTCGCTTTGTGTTAGGTGCTTTTGCCGTGGGATGGTATTTTCTGGTATTTTCTGTTATTTCATGGAACATATTTCTTATTCAGATCCTTCTTTCA
>NW_027124422.1:0-1299 GCF_001457755.1 Trypanosoma equiperdum | reverse complement strand
CCTCTTTTTTTCCCAGATGTTACTCTCTTCCATCGTTGCAAAAAATTCGCCTATAAGCTGTGCTCCTTCCGTTGGTATAAATGTTTTCACGTCTTGCTGAGTGAAGGCTGGTGGTTTGCAGAAACGTATTTGGCACGAGTGTTTCCATGCGGCCCAAATTGGAGTATGAGTTCATTAGATATTACCTCAGAAAATCGTATACTATTTTCGCACCTTGTGAATAATTATCTACATCAAGCGTTTGCCGCTATTTTTCTACTTCCTCATAGATCGGAAGGCTGAGCGAATACCATGCTTCATATCATCACGCTAGTGTACGGCTCCCTACATCTTGTAGAAACTGTTATTTTAGTCGTTTTTATTGTAACAACGAATGCGTTGCATTATGAGCTTTCTTCAAAGTGGTGCCTATTGCTAATCATTCATAGTTGTTTTTTCTTTCTGACAGCCAATGAAGATTTCTCTCATTTGAAAAGGGGTGCAGAGGCAATTACTTTCTGCGTCCCTGTTTTGTATCGACGTGTGTTATGTTTGTTTTTAACTCGATGCTGTCGCCGCATTTTCTTTTACAATGCCACCTGGCAGCCACGTGCCCCTCTCTGTAGTGGGCGGCAAGAGGTGATAAACGTGCTGATTGTACTCATCAAGAACCTCCGGAGTAGCCTTTCCAGCGTGAAGACTCCTGAGGCGTGGTCTCTTAATGTTTTTTCTTGCTTCCTACGAATACTTCCGGTGAGTGAAATAATATATCTTTATATACTTGTGGAGGGATAGTTGACATTGCCAGCTGCTCCAACTACAATTCGTCATGCGTTGGTGATGGATTCCAATATTTCATATTCACTCTCCTTTTTTTCGTGTGTTTTGGAAGCCAACTGGAAATACAACGGGGGGTGCATTTGTATAATCATAAGTACATAGCGACTACAGCTCCAACGAGATTAGTTCGTCCCGCATGAGGTTGGAAAACATTTTCATGGGATGCCCGTGATCAGGCAGCCAAAAATGTTGACGGTTAAAAGTGTCGAGGCGCAGGCTCTCCTTGTGGTTGGCGGACGAATACGTGTAACACCGTCTTGTGCAGCTACATGCTCTATGTATAAGAGTTTGAAGGGGAGTTAGTGAGAGGGAATGGTGATGATAGAGGTTTTTTTTTTTTCGAGGAGTCCTCAAGAAGTGATTCAACATTTAGAAAGGGTGATTACAGGGCGCAATGGCGAAATGATGGAGACAGGAGCAGCTCATATCCACTTTGCCACATGGTGGTTGCAAAAAATAAATATTAACAAGAGGGGATGA
>NW_027123770.1:6473-8869 GCF_001457755.1 Trypanosoma equiperdum | reverse complement strand
TTTTTTTTATATATATCTTTTCTTCCATTTCTATTTTACTTTACTTTTTTTTTAATGTTTAATATCCTCTCTCTCGCTTTTTCCCATTTTCCTCACCCTACATTTTTTTTTAAATGTAGAAGGGTGTTTAGAAAACATTTCAAGGAAATGCCCACCCACAGAGATCCGGATGAGCTTGAAGAGTTATTACAATATATGGCACCTGGAAGTACAATAGACGATATCGTTAGTGATAGTAACAGTGATGATGAAGTTGGTAATTATCGCGTTATGCATGGAGGTCGTCGGTGTGATGCTGCGCGTATTGTATTAGGTTCTGCGCCTGGTACCAATACTCAGCGTGAGACAACGTCATTAAGTAAAATGCAACCCTCAAAACACACTACAAATAATGCCAGTGTATTACGTAGGATACGTGTGGATGAGTTTTATGGGGACGTCGCCCCTGGTGTGGGTGGTGGCGGTAGCAGTAGTGTAAATCAGAGGACAATTAATGATCTTAAAGATGTGGCGCATTCCAACCGACTCGCCTCCACGCAGGCACCGCGAGATGTGGACCGATCGGAACGGGCAACTGTAGAGAATGTCATGGACCCACGGACCCGGTTGTTGTTATACAAACTTGTGAACAGCGGTCAGCTTCGTGAGATTAATGGTTGTGTGTCAACTGGAAAGGAGGCAAATGTTTACTACGCAGTTGCTGGTGATGGGAGCCCAGCCGCTGTGAAGGTGTTCAAGACGTCTATTCTTGTGTTCAGAGACCGCGATAAATACGTGTCTGGGGAGTTCAGGTTCCAGCGGTACTGTAAAAGTAACCCACGCAAAATGGTGCGTACGTGGGCGGAAAAGGAAGCGCGGAATTTGAACCGCCTGCAGGATGGTGGAGTTCTTGCGCCTGCAGTGATTCTTTTGCGGCAACATGTTATTGTAATGGAATTTCTTGGTGAGGACGGGTGGCCCGCGCCTCGGTTAAAAGAGGTCCGTTTCCCTTCTGCTGCAGCGTTGGACAAATGCTACCTTGATTTGTGCTGCACGATGCGCAAAATGTACGGTCGGAGTAAACTCATTCATGGAGACCTTTCCGAGTATAATCTTCTGTTGTACCGCGGCCGTGTTGTGGTTATCGATGTTTCGCAATCGGTTGAAAAGGACCATCCGCGTGCAATGGACTTTTTGCGGCGTGATATCGTTAATGTTAACGCCTTCTTTCGGACAAGAGGGCATCAGCAGCTTTTCTCACTTCAAGACTTATTTCACTTCATCACGGCACCTCCGGCATCTCGTGGCTGGCAGCGCTGCGAAGGATCTGATAACTCCTCGGAGATTTTACAACATTTGCTTTCTCTACGCGAGGAGCGTGAACGCGAAGGTAATTTGACTGCTGTGGATGAGGATCAAGCCAAAGTGGATGAACAAGTTTTTTTGAACATCGCAGTACCACGTAGTCTTGGGGAAATTGCAGACCACCGAGCTCCCAACGCAGAAATTGCGCCATACGTTGCCGAAATGACAGCGGCACGTGCGGACTCGCTAGCGGAGGTAAAACACGAAAATCAAAAAAATATGACTGAGGAAAAGAATGAGGAAGATGAGGAAAGTGATGATTATGACGAATGTGAAACGGATGATAGTGACGGTACGGATGATGACGGACAGGAAAGAGCCGGTAAAAGGGGGAAAAGCAACGAGAAGAATGCCACTGCTGAGTACGATGATGACGGAGAGGGGCGGCAATTACCCAAAACAATTGCTGAGATGACGAAGGAGGAGCGCAAAATATACCACAAGTCTGTGAAGGAGGCCAATCGCGAGCGTCGTGCGAACAAGAAGAAGTCGAAAAATGGAAAGGCGAAGAAAAAGAAATAGCACAGGTGTACATGGGCGTAATATTGGCTCATGAAAGCATCAAATAAATAAAATCGTGTAACGTTAACCCCATCCTGCAGTATCAAGGGGAGAGTTTGAGTGTCATTAGATTCATCTCATGCTTCACATGATTTCTTTCCTTTTACAAGCGTGAATGAGCTATGAGGAGGGAAGGGAACTGATGGTAAAGTAATAAAATAAAAGAAAGTTATAATGATATGATTGTGGAATTGCGTCTCTCCATATGTTAACATATACACGAATATACATGTGTTTGTATACATCTTTTTTTTTAAAAAAAATATATGTGGGAATTTTTTTTTAGCATACTTTTTTATCATTTTTTTTTTTGAATCTGCTCATCAACATAGGTTAGAAGCAAACAAAAAACAAGTAAAAAAAGAGGAGAAAGCGGTCTGAGACACTGCTGTGGAGAGGGGCTACAACGGCTAAAGCCCTTTACGCTCTTCTTGCGTGTAGTACCATCATTTCTACCAGGTGTTTGGTTGCATTTAAAATATTTTGTTACG
>NW_027123770.1:2187-6463 GCF_001457755.1 Trypanosoma equiperdum | reverse complement strand
TATTATTATTATTATTTTCAACGGTTATCGCTAATTGTTAACCCGATACGTCAGGTGTGGGTTCCTGTGGTCATCCCATGAAGTTTGGGAATGTTACGACTCTCCAGTCGGTGCCACTTGTATGAAAAGCTTGGGCGCACAAAACTTGGCGCAGAAGTGTTGTTGAAAACACGCAATGATATGCGAGGGTTTGGGAAGGACAGTAATTTTATTGTTCGATTTCTCGCGCGCAGGCGACCGATTGATTTCTTAGCGTTGGAGGTGGATGGCCGTTTAGCACGGGAATTGCATCCCTCTTTTCGTATTGTAAAAAATGCATGTACTCTTTTACTTATGGGACCCGTTTTTGTAATGCTCGTCAGTGGCATGATGTCACCTACTTATTATCTTTTAGTTTCTACCAATATAATGACGGTGGATCGTTACAATGGTTTATGGGAATTTTCGCACTGGGCGGTGGTATTGTGTGGGCAGTTGTTTGTGTTTATTTTCCTTTACGACCTTTCGGTGTATGTTCGTTATCCATTTTTTGCCTATATTTTAGTGCCCATGTACCGGCGTTTGGGTCTGCAGCGTCATCAGAATGTTACGGTTCCATTGGATGAGGTAAGGCGACGGGCACGCGCAAAACCGTTAGGCGCTCCATTGAGTACTGTAGGAAAGAAACTTAAGAATAAACGAACAGGAACACGCGGTTCCTGATTAACCTTTTTTTTTGTTATTTTTTTAATCATCACTATTAATATCATCATAATTATTAATATACATATATATTTTTTCTCTTCTGCCTGAGGGCTACATCATGTGTTTTGCGTAAAAGTAAGATTCCCCTTAACCTGTTGTTGGAAATCTGTCTCCATTGCGAATGCTGGCCTTTGCTAGTGCTATTATTATTATTATGTTGTTGTTGTTGTTGTTGCTGTTGTTCCAACTTACTCATTTTCCCATGTCACTGATCTCTTTGCTATTTATCCGGTTGCTACTGTCGTATGAACTGCCGACAGTTTACAGCAATAAAGGGGTTTATAAAGCACCACCAAAGGGAGGAGCCGGGAACAGGAAAAAGAAAAGGAAAAAAGAAAGTGCGTTTGCGTGTGGTGCATTCCATTATAAAAGTTGATCAGATAATTTGGTGAGTTGCGCCTAATCGTACGGACGATAGGGACTTGCGACTACACCTTTTTTTTTAAAAAAAAAGAAAGAAGTGATAGCGGTGGTGGGAAAATCATTAGTAAATTACGGGAAGGGAATAGGCGTTACAAGATAGGTCCTAAAAAGGAGAAAGACATTGCGTTGTGAGGGGAGCGCGAGCTCCAACTTGAATTTGAAATAGCGGAAACAAAAATTGAACCTTGCGATGAACTTCGCCGTACCTCCAGAATATTTAGCTTCTTACGTGAATGCGCAGGCCGTGGTACCAAAAACCGCGCCACCGGCTAATCTTCAGCATCGATTTGAGGACCCGCACCAAATGCAAAACTGGGGTCCCCAAGGTGTTGCACCAGTTACCACTGATGCGCACACAACATACGGAACTCATGCTGATCAGCCACAAGAATATCTCCCGCAGCAGTACCAACAGGGTGGGCAACCAATAACAGCGCAAAACTCAAACAAACTCTACAAGGCGTCAGCACCTCCCCACTCACCACAACCGCAGCAATATTTGCCAACCGCACCTTCTCCCCAGCAATCAGACACGGTGATTTGTTGGGATGTTCAACTTGCAAAGTTGCATGAGAAGAGCACATTTCTTGATCACCCCACAATTCCGCGGTTTCTTCACTCATATGTGGATCAGGATATGTCACGGTTACCTCCATCGCTGCAGTACATCGCTCCCGCAAATCGTACGACCATGCGGCCAACTGCTCAAGTGCTTCCAAATACATCGAAGCTGGCAGACACGTTGCAGCTGCCGCTAGGAATTATTTTTCAACCCTTTGCGGATACCCGACCAGCTGAAGTAGATTTTTCACAACTAGGTGGGCGCCTTATACGTTGTTGCAGGTGCATTGCATATATAAACCCTTTCACAACGTTCTGTGAAGGAGGGCGGCGGTGGCAGTGCATGTTATGCCGGCACATGAATGAGACACCGAACGAATACTTTTGCCAACTGGATCAACAAACAGGGTTGAGGTTAGATTTGCTTCAGCGCCCCGAGTTGACACATTGTTCAGTAGACATCTACCCATCACGGGAGTTTTTGCGAAATCCCCCTCAACGGCCGGCATTTATTCTTTTGTTGGACTGCACGTATCATGCAATAGCTTCAGGGAATCTGCGGGCCATTTGTGAGGGCGTTCTTGCAGCGCTTGACACTATGAAAGACGAGGACGCCATTTATATGGGTGTTATTGGCTTTTCATCTACGGTGTACTTTTTCAACATGGCCTCGACATTACAGTCCCCTCGGGTTATTGTGGCACCCGACATTGTGCGGGATGATTGCAAGGTGGAAGACAACTTCAAAGTAGAACCCATTGAATTACCCAGCAGCGTTAATGAACTGTTGGTTAATGTGAAGGATTCCTACCCGCTGCTGAAGGAGCTTTTTGAGAAACTTCCAGAGATGTGCAGCGATACGAAAGATGTGGGTTGCGCATTTGGTCCTGCTTTTGCTGCGGCACTCTCCATGCTTGGAAACAGTGGAGGTAAGATACTGGCGAGTATTGACACCATGCCGTCTATTGGCAGTGGAAAACTAAGCCCACGATTTAACATTTCAAAACTCTCTAACCAACCAAAGGAGTATACTGTGTTGACGGAGGCAAACGAATGGTACAAACATCGGGCTTTGGCGTGCTCGAATAGTAATATATCCGTTGACATATTCGCTGGTTCCGCACAGGATTTGGATCTGGCGACAATTGCTCCTCTTGCTCGCCTCACCTCAGGAAAAATATACCGTTGTACCCCAGTTACTTTGAACGGCATCTCACGTCAGGTGCACCGTGTGTTGACGCGGTACACCGCCTTTGAGGCTCTTCTACGCGTGCGCACGTCAAAGGGCCTAACTGTACCGAATTTCTATGGACATTGCCACGTGCGGGAACCCGATCTTCTTGCTCTTCCCATAGGTGATGAAGATTCTTCTTACACAGTGGAGCTAAAACCTACCCATGACCTCAAGGGAAACTATGCTTATGTTCAAATTGCTGTTGTTCACACCAATCGTTCTCGAGAGAGGCGTATTCGTGTGCATACATTTCAACTGGCTATATCGGGATCTATTGGTCAGGTAGTGAACTCCGCGGACTCTCTCGCAGTTGCGTCTTTCCTCAGCAAGATGGCTATTGACAGTGCCATAAAGAATCCATTCCAAAAGGTTCAGCAGCGGATAATGGAGCGCTTACTGACTACCATACGTGCAGTGAAAACTCATAACGAATCTCATGGTCAACGTGGTGGGTATTTTATGATGCCAGATTCACTTCGTTTCGTCCCTCAGTTGTTGCATGGTTTCTTTAGGAGTGCAGCGATTGGGTTCTCGACTTCGACGCCTATTCTCCCAGACGAGCGTATGGCTGCCATCTCCCAAGTGGTTTGTACGGCACCGCAAGGTATCGTTCCTTTTTTCATTGGATGGACATTTGAGGTGTATTCTCCATATGTACCGCCTGAGGAACTGCCGCAACCAATTTTTTCCTCGCAATCTTTTTTTAAACCAGATGGTGTTTATTTACTGCATATCGGAACCGCACTCGTCCTCTGGTACGGGCGAACCACTGATCCTGCCGTTCTCAACGTATTAGGTTTACCGTCCAACAGCGGAGAAACGCAGGCACCGAAGGGACCGCCGCAGTCACAAGGAAGGGAACCGCGATATTTAATCACGGATGAACAACTGATTGAAATCCGCAGACGTTTAGATGAATTGTTGTGGAAGTTGAGTGATATCACACGCTGTGGATTTACTGTCTCTCTTGAAATATGCCAGCAGGGCAGCAAAACAATTGAGCCGGTGCTCACCCGCATGATGATGGAAGATGAAGTGCGGTCATTGCCAAACTACGCATCTTTTCTGCGGGACGTATGGCAGAGGTCTTCACTGATCGCTAAGTGAGTACAGTTCATAAAAGATGAGGGGGGGGGAAAGCTTCATTCCCGAAACGCACGTATTATATGCTTAGGATTAGTTGAGGATGGACACACGCATATTCATATATCTTTGCGCATTAACACTTATGTGTTAATGCGCAGTGGCGAGGAGGGAAATGTGGGATTCAGTGCAAGAGTGCATACGGTAAGCGGCAAAGTGATGATATCAACT
>NW_027123770.1:1337-2177 GCF_001457755.1 Trypanosoma equiperdum | reverse complement strand
GGCGAGGAGGGAAATGTGGGATTCAGTGCAAGGGTGCATACGGTAAACGGCAAAGTGATGATATTAACCCTGAGCAGGATGTTGTGAGAGTCAAGAGGGCATGTTCAGGTAGCAGCGCAATCACAATAGCAACCTTCACATCACCATCTTGTTCACTTTTTTTTTTGACGTGCCGGCGTGTAATGTAGTGGAAATTTAGCAGTGATCAACATTTAGGGTACTGTCACACTCACACCCTCTCTCTCTCTCTCTTTTCTCCGTCGGTGGAAAAACCGCGTTATTTTCGTTGTTGTTGTTGTTAACTTGCGGTGCTTGCGTTAACTTTTCTCATCCCTTTCCTCCTTTTCTTCTTCATTTTGTGAATTGGTAGCTTGCAGCAGTGAATTGCATGTGTCTGTGTATGTTAGTTAATGAACTGTTAAATAAGTTGTGGAGGAAGTTTGAGGTTGTGGTTGCAGGAAGAAACAGGTGCGTGAGATGCAGTGTTTTTGGTGTTACTGACAGCGGGGGGGGGAGCATTTTCTTTTTCGTTTTTTATTTAATCGCGTGTTGTTTTTTGTGGCTGTGGTGATGAATGCGGAGTCGGATTTGTGTTATCCTTTTTGCACTCTGTACCTCAGCTCAGTGGTGAAGTCTCAATATATAGATAGTATATTGTCTCCTTTGGATACGTCAATTGCTTGCGTCTTAATGACTGTGTTTCGCTTCCATGAGGTTTTCGTGACATTTTTTTTGGTTACATTTCCCGTTTGTTGCTCGCCTCTTCTTGCGTTCGGTATTGCGATGCAAGTACCTCTGTGTGTGTGTTTTTTTTAAGGCGATTTCTTCTTGTTTTTTTTC
>NW_027123770.1:898-1327 GCF_001457755.1 Trypanosoma equiperdum | reverse complement strand
ACATTTCCCGTTTGTTGCTCGCCTCTTCTTGCATTCGGTATTGCGATGCAAGTACCTCTGTGTGTTTTTTTTTAAAGGCGATTTCTTCTTATTTTTTTTTTTAATTGTGTCAAAGCACGTGCAGGTGGTGAGCATTACATATAGGGCTATAGATATAGTTCATAAAGGCTGGAGAGCGGAACAGTCGGTCTTATTGAATTACCAAAGAAGGGTAAAACATAGCAATTATAATATTAATAATAAGGAATCCAGGTACTTTGAGGCTGCAGCTGTAGTGAGAGATAGTTAAAAAAGGAAGCAAAGAAATTGAGGGAGAGATTATACATCTCCTCTTGTGTCGTCTTTTTTTTTTCTTTTTTTCTTTCTTTTTTAAAGAAAAAATTGTACTACAAAGCAATAAAACTATTGAAATGCCAAAGGTTCTCATCC
>NW_027123770.1:0-888 GCF_001457755.1 Trypanosoma equiperdum | reverse complement strand
TTATACATCTCCTCTTGTGTCGTCTTTTTTTTCTTTCTTTTTTTTTAAAAAAATTGTACTACAAAACAATAAAACTATTGAAATGCCAAAGGTTCCCATCACTATGTGCAGCGGGTGGGTTCTGAAGTCAGTGATGTTGCTTCTATTGGTTCTGACTACCATAAAGTCTGTGCCGGAGGTTGTAGCAGCAGCTCAAGACAAATCCGTATCTTTGGGAAGCCGTGAGGAGCAAATTGCTTTTTGGGAAGGGGAAATTGAAAAGTTAAGGTCAAAGAGCCTCATTGAGGCTGAGCGAAGATACGGTAATGCCAAACATGAATTGGAGGAGGCAAAGAAGAATTCGGGATGGTTTTTTGTTAGTGAAGTTGACAAGGCACGGATAAAGCGACTGGACGAGGCGTACCGAGAGCGACTTGCTGAACTCTCTGTGTTAAATAAGCAAGAGGAGATGTTATTGGCCAAACTCAAGCCTCTGTATGGAATTGTCTCGCAGCGCTTCATGCAGGAGCAGCGTGACACAATTGCTCAAACGTTGCGTACCTTGCAGGATATGAGTTACGACCAAGCATGGTACAACTCCCTCTTTAATATTAGAGAGGCGGAGTCTTTTACGGATCTAATTATCGGGTTCGCTATTGAGTGGTTGTCAACTTATATATTCATGTATCCATTTGCATCTCTCTACTACGCTTTTTGGTCGGCTCCATGGTCCATCTATGCTTATTCCTCCGGCCCATTTGACATTGTTGTGGGCGCTTTCGCTTGGGTGGCTTCAGTGACTTTCATGCTTCTGCCGTATCTTGCGCTTATTGGTGGAGGTTATTACTTAACTAGGAGCCGCGGTATCCACATCTCAGACATGTTGCGTAGTTTTGGTGCGAGAAGACG
>NW_027123016.1:668-1026 GCF_001457755.1 Trypanosoma equiperdum | reverse complement strand
CACTCAGTCTTTTGCTCGTTACCACTTGACGACAGGTTCCACTGATTCGAGATCATACATGAGCATATACACAAGGATCAGACACGCACAATGCAGTTCCTAAAGTATTTCACTCATGAATCCCAAATCATGATCAATTGTTTTGGGAGATTCCAACGGTTAAAAAGTAATGGTAAGAAAAACGAATGGTATTGGTTACTAAGCATCTTTCAACATGTCACTTTTTTTTGTTTTCAATCAAAAATGGCAAACTATGCGTCACAGTTGGAGAAGTTACTGACTGACAATTGAGCATCATCATTTCGTCAATGATTGGGGAAAGTGCCCCCACTACATGCCTTTTTTTTTTCACTCGGCA
>NW_027123016.1:0-572 GCF_001457755.1 Trypanosoma equiperdum | reverse complement strand
GTAGAAAGAGATGTAGGAAATACATGAAACAGCTGTTAGAACATATATAATTAGACAACCAATGAGATTTTGAATGCATCATTCACAATAACATTCACAATACAAAATGTTGTTTCCTTTTCATAAAAATAAAAATTATCAAGGGAAAACATAATAAGGGTTAAAGTTATGAAATCAACTATTAATATATGACATAAACGATGGCGCAGTGTTTCCATCAACACGCGTATTCCTACGACAAATGATTTCCTTATCTAATGCCGATCCTCCTAAGCAGAATGAGTAAAATAATAATAATAATAATATTAATCAATTCTGGCACAATGGTACGCACTCATTAGTTGTTTATGCTGATTGCACCTCAACTTTGATTCGGAGTGCACAACTCCATTGGCGTCAGGTTGGGCTGAAAGGACATTTACCACAACTTTTCCTTTCCGTATATTCCGTAACCTCTGTTTCATCATTATTATTCGTTATTCGCCACTTCTCTTACCTCGTGCGCAGCTGGTGTAGGTGCGGCATGATTCTGCTCCGCAAAAAGTGCAGTGGTTAATGCCTTAACAATATTA
>NW_027123497.1:6050-19616 GCF_001457755.1 Trypanosoma equiperdum | reverse complement strand
CGATTTCTTGTGTTGAAAGTTGTGTGATTTCTGTCTGGTGCTTGAAGTTCTTACGTGATGTTTCTAGATCTTATTCCTTGCTTTCCTACAAGCTATTGCGAAAAACTGTTTGCCGGACGCGTACAAGATGATGAAGAAAAGTGTGAGCATCAGTGCAATGTTAAAGCTACACAGGCAAGTGGTGGTGCCGGAAGCCGTCGGTTTGGCACAATAACAGAGCGGATGCTCGAAAACGCATCATGGTGACCTACATATACCGACCCAGTTGGGCCTTTATTACATCTAGTACAAGAATAAGAAAAGACTGCACAAGACATTGGCATCAAATAACTAGTTGCACTCAATTTACATAATAATTGCGGCCACACTATTCGAGGCGTGCCGGTGCAGTGTTGTTTCCGATGCGGACCTGCTCGCCACCGGCACCAGAGCTGCGCAGTAAGCGCGCCCTCTTGATTTCCTCGCGTTCGGCGGCAATCTTCACCTCCTCCTGCTTCGTCAGGTGCGAGCGGTACTCCACCATCTTGCTGCGGCGTGTAAGCACCTCCTCGTTGTTCTCGTCCACAGGGTGGTTGAACTCGATGCCAGCAGCGTCCAGAGCCTCCTCTGACTCCTTGAACTCCTCCAACGCCTTCGCCTGCTTCTCTTTCAGCATCGCCAGCTCCTCCTCTACGCCCTGGCGCAGCCTGTATAGCTCTTTCTTCATGTCGGCGTGCTTCTTCGCATTCGGGTCGAATGTTTCCACACAGAACTCCAACTGGATGTGCGTTGTACGGATGTTCCGGTCAATCTCCTCCATCCGCTTCTCTTTCTTGTAGATAAGAGAACCCAACGTGAGGTACAGCATGCGGAAGTACTCCAAGTGCTCTTTATGAACATCCAAACGAAGGGCTGCAAGATCCTGGCTCGTTTTGTCGTGGCGGGCCTTCACCGCGGCACAGCCCTCCGACACCAGCTCCTCCACCAGCCCGGTACAGCGGATCGCGAGGTCGCAGTTGTACACTGTCAGCTCGAGCAGTTTCTTGTGCTGCGAGGCAACCTCCAGGAATTGAGAGTACTCCACACGTCGCTTCTCCTCGCGGTCAATCTCCTCAATCCGCCGCTTGACCTCATCGAATCGCTCCGTGCCAAGCTTCTGCAACTGCCGCTCAAGGTCCTGGATCTTGTTCCACGTCTCCTCCTGCCTATCCTCGTTCTCTCGGATGTAGCGGTCGCTTTTCTCTTTGTTCGCAGCGTGGCGCTTCGTCGCCTCGGCATCCTCAAGGTCAGCCTTCTGGATCGCGTCGTGGATGTGCTTCAGATCTGTCTCACACCGCTGCTTCAGGCGACGCTTCGCATCCTTCATCTGACTCGTTTCCTGATTCGCCTGTTTCTGCACCTCATGGATTTTGCTGAAGGCCTGGTTCTCCTCCTCACATTTGCTGATCAAGCGGAATTTGTCCTGAATCAGATCGATTAAGCGCTCCTGAAGCTGTACCTTCGTCCACATTTGCTCCTCGGCGACCTGCATCTCACCATCATGCATCGCAACGTTCTGGATCTCGTTCGTTTTTTCAAGCTGCGCCAACTGCGTCTTGATCTGGTCGTCAGTTGAGGCAAGCGCATTCTGGATTTGCGTTACGTTCATGATATCCTCCACTTGCTTCAATGTCTGTGTGGGGACCTGCGCCAACTGCGTTGCATCCAGCTGCGAGCGGCGAAGCTCCTCCTCAACCTTTTCAACCTTCGCGATGGCGTTGTCGATCATCTGCGTGAAGCTCACAACACGCGTCTTGTTGCGGTTCTGACGCAGGTCCTGAAGCACCTTTTTCATGGCAATAATGTCCATGAATTGTGCCTTGTCCTCAGGGCGGTAAAGCTCGCGTTGGCTCATCTCGAGTCCACACACGCGCATCAGCTTTGCGAGGTCGTATACCTCCGTTAGGTTCCATTTCGTACCGACGTCCACAGCGGCAACCAGCTCCTCAGCCTTCAGGTGGGCGCCGCGCAGCTTCTGCCTCTGTGTCTCGCTCCAGTCAGATACATGCAATTCCTGTACAAGTTCCTCATTCTCCAAACAGGCTGTCTTCAGCTTCAGGTTGTGGATCTTCTGCTTGCGCGCAGCCTCCAAACCAGTGGCATCGTCAACTGCGGCCATGGTAGCACTCTTTTATTAAGGATAATCGATTTCTTGTGTTGAAAGTTGTGTGATTTCTTGAAAACAGTTGTGTGAAGATTTGAATAAGTTTTATCAAAATTTTAGCGGTCTTTCGATTAAGATATTGTTATAATTTTTAATTTTCGTTGTTTACGCATATTTATATTTTTTCTTTATTAATATATATATATATATATTATTGGTTTATAGGGATTTGTTTGTGTAGACAGCCCATTTTCCTCCGTCCTTTGAATAATGGTCCATTGGGTAATGTACGTCGTTCCAGTTTACGTTTCCCAAGGCTACTTCTGCCTCATAAGGTGACAATAGAGGCTTATCGAACGCGTATCCCCAGTCGATGGAAAGTCTTGGACATGCTACCTGAATATAGCAGTCAACATCCTGAATTCTTGCCAGTTTCTGAGGGAAGATTTCGGACATGAGAAAGAGGGTGACTGTTTTTCCTCGCTTCTCCGCAAGTTGCATTATGCGGTCTACCAACCGTGGGTTTCCCTGACGTCCTAACGTTCCCATAATAAGTGCAAAACTACTAGCGGCTTTTCCCAATTGGACCGCCTCGCGCCGCAGAGTTCTCATTTCGCTCGTGTTGTAGCTTTCTGTTGTCATTGTCTTCTTGTAAGGATCATATTGTAAAGCGTTTAATGTTGGGTGAGCAATTAGAAAAGCTTCAAGATGGAAACGTCCATCACCTACGTACAGCACAAGATCCACAGCCGTTGGGTCCAGTACTGGGCTCGTGCAACCCAACAACTCCCCCCTTGAGAGCGGCTTATTTTGTGGCACAACAACAGGCTGATGAAAGTGGTTCTCTAACATCTGAACCCCAGCGCGCATGGAAGAAACGAACTGAATCGTTGCAATGCAGGCCAGGCGAGTCTCTGGGGGGACAAGGGAGCGAACGGTATCAACGAAATGTTGTACATCAATGTCAATTTCGACAAACACGTACATCATATTTTTTATCAGACAATCTTTTATCGATATAAGGCAACTGTGACCATAGTGAATCAAGAAGTCACAACCCAACGCTAGGGCCGAATAATCGTCTACGCAGCAGGCGCCGTATGTAACATCACCCAGAATTACCATCTCAGCTCCCGTCTGTTCCTCGAGAATATCAGCAATTGGCGCAGCGAACATCAGAAGGCCCTCGGGAAACTGGAGGGCTACGCGCGTAGCGCCCTTTTCCCTTATGCGTCGGGCACACTTCTCAATCTCAAACCTGTAGTTACTTGGAAGACCCAACTCCGCCTCCATGGTGTCTATGGCCCTTAGTAAAGCGTTGAAGAGAAACGTGTGGAGAAGATTGGTGAAAGACGACACAGCGGTATCTTCATTGCAACATCGGCTCACTATGCTCCCTTACCCTTGAGTGTACCTAACTCGCGGCGTATCGCGTCGCTGTGCACCATTTCGGCGTCTCATAGGGGTAACCTAATCCTGCACACAGTTTGGAGGGCGGTGGGAACGAATAGGAGCCAACAAGACAACACAGAGACACCACATGCTACCACGTGCACGAGTTCAGCGGCAAAAAAATGAACTTTACAACAATGCCGAATGATCTCACGAAGAATCCTTCGGGCGTTTGCGCGCTCCAGTTTTCGGCATGAGTTCGTAGATAACGGGATCCGGTTCTAGTGTACACAGACAGTGCGCTATGTATTCCATCCTATATACCTTCAATCGTGAATTGATAGCCGCAAGCTGCCCCTGCTCCCAGTTGTTGTCGTCGGAGAGGACGAAGTTTATGCTGTCGACAGGCCCAGACCCCTGAAGCAGAGCATCCACCAACTCCTGGGGTGTATACGGAATTACAGCCTTGCAGCCCCCACTTTGCAGAACGCGGGCGAAGCTCTTCGTCCTTAAATCAGTCGAACAACACAAAGCAACAGTCCAGGAAGCAAACGGCCGCTCGGTTCGGCGCCGTTGAAGCTGACACGCTTTCACAAGTTCAGAGACGGAGTTACGAAGCGACGCTCTTCGAGCCATTTCCGGGCACCATTCGTGTGGCTCCTCGGGGGGAATGCGATTTTCTTGTCTTGCTTCCTTAATAAACGAGGGTGCGAGCACCCACTTCCCTGCCGCAACGGCACTGAGAAAATATTCAGTTCTAGAAGGTCTTTCGGTAATGTAGTGTGTGCACTCTTCTACACTTATAGCTATCGTAAGTCCTAACGGCAGCAACTGAGAAAGTTCCTCTTCCAGATGTAAAAGTGATCTCGACAGCATAATACAACAAGGGGAAGGTGAAAACTCCCCCCGCCCCCCGCGTGGTGTATCGTCAATTTGAACCCTTTCACCTTCCTTTTCTGGATGAGGCGACACCCCTCTGTGTTCTATCTCTTTCCGCTCGCTTTGCGGTTGCTCCATATCAGCTTGCTTGTAGACTATCATCTGTGACGCTGGTGGAGTTTCCCGCCCGAACCTTCTACCGCACGCTGAAGAAGCAAGGGCATTAAAGGACACCTCTACATTGCAGGCGCATACGTCCCCCTCGCCCCGATCCTCTGCAGACCTACTTTGTGCCTGTCCCACACCCACAGCAGGTGACGTAGGCGTGACACTGGTTGCATCGGTCTTTGTTTCCAGTTCCCCAATCAGGTGCTCGAGCGAGCTTGAGAGCACAGAATCCCTCGGTGTTACGTCCTTGGAGAGACGTTGCAAACCATGGCCGTATGCACTGCTCCCACTCCTTCGCCCGTCGGCCAACACACCAGCAGATGCGACTGTCGCATTCCCCAACTCCTTGTTAAACTCGGAGAACTGTGGTGTATTCATGATGAAAGGGGAGCAGTCCTCCCAATATCCCGCCACAAGTGAGTGGTGTAGCCAGTCCACATGCACAAAAAAACACTCAATCACCCGTAGCTTATACCTTCGCCAGGCCAATGAAGCAACCTTAGTTGACCCTGCCAGGCCGTCAGCACTACCCACAACCAGGTGAGTAGTGTTGCTGCGCGCAAATGAGCCAACACTGTTCGCGCCCAGCACAAAGTCGTCCTGTATAACACACTGCATCCCGGCGCGCTTTAGGGAGTTCCGGAACGCCTCCCGGTCCTCTTGAGGCACAGCGGTGAATGTAATAACTGGTTTCAGAACACTAGAAACAACATACGGCTTCGCACACACACGCCCGTGACCTTGCGCTGCACACTCCTCGAGCCAGGAAAGTGAGACAAACTCTAGGCCGGGCCGAGGTGCAAAGAATTCAGTTGTTGGGCCCAGCAACACTACGTGGGTGGTAACTATTGTCAACGTCTGAGCCTGACGTATACCCGAGCGTTTGATTAGTTCCTTCACATCATCTGATACTAGATTAGGTGGAAAACAGTAGGCAACTGCGCCCGACCTCTCCCGCAGAGCGGTTATGCGCGTCGATATATCCCGCAGACCCGATACTCCTACTAGTCCACCGTACTGTTGCGAAAACTGACAGTACGGTTTAACGCAGCATTGGTACTTCCGGGCAAACTGAACCTTAGCGTTTCGTGATAAATCCGATATTCTGCTTGGAACAACTAATACTGAACATCTCCGGGTCATTTCGGGAGAGTACCTAGCTTGATGAGTCTCGCAAATTCTTTGCACCATCTGTCGTTCCGCAACATCCAATGAAGTTGTACACACCTCCAGCCCTCGAAGTGAGTAGTCAATCCCAAACTCACTTACTCGATCCATCGAGCAGTTGCCTGACAGCACCCACTCTGGTGTAACACATGGAATCCCGTGTACCTTAGCCAAAGCATATTTTTTCCCTTCGGTACTCCTGGCAACCAACACATTGGTCCTGTCCGTCAGTGTTTCTGTGTATGTCATACCTTGCTGCTCCAGCTTAGATTTAATGAGTTCCAGGTCATTTCCAGATATCGCTGTTGTTGTAACAAGCATGTATTTCGGTATATGGCACCCACGAGAGACGAAGACCACCCTCTCGTGGCTTATGGAAGAAACGTACATATGTGTTCAAACATAAGAAGGAAAGGAAAAAGGAGATGCCCATGCATGACATGTGCGGCAAACCAGTATATTCGGATAACAATAAAACGGCTGGTACATGTGGGAAGAAAAATAACATGAGAGGAAAGGAATAATAATAATAAAAAGAAAAAATTACGCGCAGCTACGAAAAGGACAAGACGGATGGCTCTTAGTAGAAGAAACCGAGCACTTTTCCACCAGTATTGCGAGCACGGGCCTCTTCGTGGTCCATGATGCCAAGTGACGTCGTGAGCACGACGAAGCCAAACTGCCGACTAGGGAGAATATTCTTCACCCACTTTTCGAAGTCACGAGCAGTGCAGTCGAACCGAGGGCAGATGGCCCCGCATTTATTGAGGCGCCCATTGAGATTTACGACGATCTTCCCTGCACGGTGGTCGTCAACAATCTCAAACTCACCAATGTAGCCGTGTTTCTGCATTACCTGCAGAAACTTCACTACTACTTTCGATGAAGGCCGGATGAGAACCTGGCGCTTGCCGCGGCGCTCTGCGCCCGCAATGCAGCGGAGCGCATTAGCCAAAACGCTCATCATTGTCATTTTGCTTAACCACTACTAGAAATGACAAAGAAAAAGAAAGCAAGAATGAAGTGTGCAGTAAGTGTTACAAAGCAGACGAACGAACATACACCAACAAGCAAGTGTCATACATGGAAGTGTGTCGATACAGCTTTTTCCGAACCCCCATGGTGCACAAGTTAACGAAGGGAAAAAACAACGCAACACACAACAGGCCCTACGCACTCCCAAGAAAAATTAATGCGTCATGGTCGTAGCTAGAGTTTACCATCGAGTTCGGCTCTACCCTGCCTCCAGAGTCAACAAAAACGGCGCCAGTATCACCAGAAAAAAAGTTTGCATTACAGGAGGATTCGACCGAAGCTAGCCTACTTGATGGGAGGCAATAGTCTCCCAGGAAGAAATCAAATAGACGATGCCAAATTGGACGCGAGTGCCGGTAAGAGGTGCGTCGTTTACCCGAGCATAGTGAGTCTTTGTTAGTAATGCGGGTCGCACCTTCCTGGAACAATTCCGCGTATAGCCGACCCCGCAAGACAGTCTCCACCACTAGTTGCTCGATGTGGAACTGCAGTTTTTTACACGTACGAGCAGCAGCAGGTACGAACATGTGTGACCGAAGCAAATTCGTGAACTGCTTTACGACGCTGGAGCGGGACACGTCCCCTATTTTATGATATGCGTGGGGTTTATCTGTGTCTGAACCCCGCCCACAAGCACCATAGTTGTGGATGGAAACGATACGCCCCGAATCATCTACATTTACGCAAACCACGTCCGAATGTGGAACACCAGCGTTCGTCTGACGTGTCATTTCGATAAGCGTCCCGAGACGGACAGGCGTATTAAAGCTGAGTATTCTACTTTCGCATGGTAGTCTGTACTTCTCCGAGAAAACTGAAACGGACCTGAGTGATCTCGGCAGTATTTGCGATAAGGAAATCGCCAAGCCGGCACAGTGGATATTGTCCGCACCATACACAACAATTTGTTTGCCCCGCAGGAGAGCGGATAAAAGCAACTCCGTTTCGTCAAGACCGGTATCACTCCACTCTAGAAACACCAGCAACCAAACCGAAAGAGGCTTTAGCAAATGAAAGGGGCCTAAAGACACAACCCTACTGTCGCCCAATGATACGCATCTGCCGATTTCAGGTGGCCAACCGACATCAACATCAATAGTTTCCACCAACGGAAGCTTCATCTCGAGATATTGTTTCACTGTGTTCAAAACCGCAGTTTCGCAGGTCGGTTCTTCAGGTATCAATGGCGTCCTTCCAAACAATGCCAAAAGAACACATTCGAAAAAGTTGTGGGTGCGCCTAAACGCATCAGCTTCTGCTTCGTCGTCTTCCGCCAACAACGACATCAGTGGGCGCATTGGACGTTTGCGTGCCTCCTCACGCCGTCTCTCGAGGTCGGGAAACGTAGAGTATTCGGACGCCAACCGCCTTTCTGTCACATCAACCCAGCCCTCTAGCAAAATCCTCATAAAGCAAGAAAGAACAGGCCATCGGCGTATGAGCTCATCACTTCGAGGATGTGTAATTATCACACAAAAACGGCGACTTTCGCCCCGGGCAAGTATGTCTCCCAGACAAAAAGCTATACCGGACACACCACCTGCATCAGGGTCCGACATCACGACAGATTCTTCATTTGACTCATTCGAATCGAGAACACGGGCAACAAGTTCTCTCATTTTCTGCTTAGAATGAGGGCGCAGCGATCCGCTAATTGAATGAGCACTGAAAAGCGCTTTTCCATGAAACGCAGAAAGTTGTGGCATCTGTGCACCAAACGAATTCATTTCTTGATATTCATAATACTCTGTAACATGAAGATCCTTTGGACCCTCAATGGCATCAAATTCCCCCAATATTACCGCGGGAACATTCCATACCGTCTGCATGGCATTCCCTCTGGAATTATGCGTACATAGAAATACACGGAGATAAACAGTTTTAAAGGGGGGTAGAGAAGGAATAAAAAATAAAACAACAAGATTTAAACGTTAGTGAAGCAGTCGAACACATATTGTAACAAGCATAATGAAGAAAAACAATGTGCATTAAGGCGGTATTTTTACTTCATGGATTAATATATCTCAACTCCTCTTGTACAAATGAGGAAAGTAATAAACACACAATGATGGATGACTCAACACTTGTGCAACGAAATCACATGGAAAAAGCGGATGACCATGTAAGACCAAATTTCACATGATCAAACAGGCGATTATTCCCATTCCTCCATGTAATGTTGCCACGCCCATCCACACCAACAGGTACACAAAAATTAAGTTCAAACCGACCGTTCGGCGTGACACCGAAAAGAGGAACCCTTGTCACGACAATACCAAAGCCTACAGACGCAGCACATGTACGAAACCAGCGGTATGTGTCAAAGAGTTCTGAAGACGAATTTACCATTCGAAGATTCCCGACATTACCGAATAAATGCATGGCTGCAAGACCATTATTCGGAAAAAAGAGAAATGGAAAATTTACGCTGAGTGACGTCGCCCATAGCGCATTTCCTCCTGTTGCCGCAAAGTGACCACCCTCTCTCACGCCACCGTCAACTGTCGACGGACCAACACTCCTGAACCCTCGAACGTGACATGACGACAGGAAAAGTCTGTCACTCAACGGTATCCTAGCCCGTTTGTATGACCAAATCCCCGCAACTTTACTGTTCCATTGAACACTGCAAAAAGGGCCCAAGGGCCAGTACTTGGCAGTTTGAATTTCGGTCTTCAAGAAATTGAACCCACCTCCGAGAGGACCACCCGCCAGCTCATTTTTCATGCTCAACTGGACGCCCTTTATGGGTAGCGGGTAGATGCCACACAGATAGGGGTCTGCATGATGCCACACGTTAGAAACTCCCAACTCATGCCTGAAATAACCTTTGAAGGTCGTTCTAAAGTCCTGTAACATTTCATCAGGCAGATTCGTTCCTTCCCTCGATACGAGGAGCCTACGCTGAAATCCGATAGTGAATTCGGATAAAAGACCTCGCTTTTCATTTCTCGTGGTGGCTTTAACTTCGTCGATCCTTTCGTTGCTGGCAAGATGGTACATTTTATTTTCACTTCGTCGCCCCAAATAATACTCACCCGTTTGACCCAAATACGTAGCATTCGAAAGCATTGAAAGCGAAACCGCATGCGCTCGGGATGTAGGGGGAACGTAGCTTCCAGATAGCGAGTACCTACCACCTAAAATATTTTCCAGCGAAAGTGTTAACTCTGGAAGAACTGTTTCTGTTGTGAAGACTCCAAATGTCTTCTTAGGTTTAGCCTCCACAACGTCGATATGAACACAAACATCGTTAGATTCCCCATGAAATGTAGGCTCTAAATTGAAATCTACCTTACTGAAAATACCCATGCGTGCCCATCGTGTTCTAGCTTCGTTCATATTGTTCGTAATGTCTTCAATGTTTTCAGACCGTTTAATTGCCTCGACATCACGACTGATAACACGGGGATGAATGTTTTCAATGCCTCTGATGCGGACGTGTGTACGTATAGGAACGTTAAGCACCTTACCGATATCCTCTTCGCCTATATAGACCTCTTGAGGAGGTACACTACTCTCGCTAGAAAAGGTCATACGATCCTCACAACTAGTGTCCCTAGGATAAGTAAACTTGTGTGTCCCTTGTAGGGGTTGAGAAAAAACTTTAGTGCACAGAAAATGGCAAAACAAATTACTTTATGTAATTTTCGATGATATTTTCGGACAGAATGCTAATAGTTAACACGACATTGTAAATCCAGGTATACATGCATTCATGCAGGAGCGTACATTAATATAATAGTAATAGAGGAAGCATACTATGATACGGCCGGTGGCCCTTACAAGGAAACTAAAACTACGGCTTCCATCATTGCGAGAAAGCGTACTAGATACGTCACAATGATGGGGCTAAACATCTAACAACGAACCCGTCCTCCTCGCACGGTTAGGGAATAAAACAGCCTAATATGCTCTGCCTCGGTCAAGATTTGGAGGCGACCACTCATTAACGATAAGTTCGGGGAAAACATTAGGTTTCAAAGTTGAAGTACCAAGAAGCATATTGACACACTCTTGGAACCCTTGGGTTATTGCAGGGTAAGCTGTATGGAGCTGACTCAGGTTATAAATCGATTCGCGATTATGAATTGCCAATGAAGCCAACTCAATAATGCTGCTTGCATGCGGTCCAACAGCTCGCACACCAAGAACCTGCATTTTGTGATCATTTGTAACGATAAGCTTCACAAAACCGCTCGTATTGCCCATTGCGAGGGCCCGACCCACAAATTCATAACCGTACCTGGCCACCTTGTATGCTATGTGTTCCTTCCTGCATTGTTGCTCATTGCGACCTACAGCGGCCACCTCCTGATCAAGAAACATAATCGTCGACAGATTGTCCAGGCGTTGAATAAGTTCTCCCTCCGGATATGGACGATACATATGCTCAATACAGGAACGCGCTTCCAACTCCCCAACGTTAACAAGCGCCACCCTTGAGCCGACATCACCACACGCATAAATATGCTTGTGTGGAACAACGCAATAAAACTGGTCACGCTGGATTCGACCCTGCTTCAACTCAACACCGATTTTGTCGAGTCCAATGCTACCCACATTTGGATCCCTTCCTATTGAAACCAACGCCTTGTCGACCACGTGGTCTGTTAGCCTGTTGTCTCTCAAATCACGCAGCGTGTAACGGAATTGGCCGCCCTCCACCTTGTTGCTTTGCAAAGCAGAATGGTGGTGAAAATTGACCATCTTTGCCTCCAGGAGCTTCTGAACGAAGAGAGCAACATCATCATCTTCCATTGGCAATATTCGATTAGACTTTTCAATAACATTTACTTCGGTAAGTCCAAAGTTCGCAAATATCGATGCAAACTCACATCCTATAACGCCAGCGCCGATAATGACAATGCTTTTCGGAAATGGTTGAGTCATTATATCATCGGAAGTGAAGACAACCTCACCGTCGGCAATTACGGAAGCATGTTTACGAGGTTGAGCGCCGCACGCAATGACAAAGTAGTCGGCCCGTACCTCCTCAATGCCTCCACCCAACAGTTTAACATCGACACTGTGAGGTGACGTAAATGACCCATGACCACATATAACGTCAACGCTAACCTTCTCAAGCTGATGAAGAATCTGGCCGTGACGGAACTCTGCTGCGCAATCTATTGATTTCTTAATATTCGAAAAATCAATACATGGGAGAGCTTGACGGCACTTCATAAAACGATTGGCGGTTTGGCCGTTCATAAGGCGGACGAATTTTGCCATTTCCCATAACGTCTTCGACTGTAGCGCACCGTTCCAAAGGTCAGCACCTCCAATCCGTGATGACTCGATTATGCAAGCCCTTTTTCTATAATCCACAGCCCGCAACGCGGCGGCCACTCCTGCAGGTCCTCCCCCTATGACACAAACATCCACATTTTTCGCCCAGCTGAGCCGGGTTTTAGCAAACATTAAAATTATTCGGTAAACCTGATACGATAGCAGGGAAATAATTAGCGGAAGTAAGAGTTTTTCTCAGGCAGAAGCGACAGAAAGTTAAAATACGCAGCTGAGGGTTATCGTAGAGAGTCAGATGAGCACATATATTTATCTTATGGGAAGTCAAATGGCACACACTGAAGGAAAGCAGCAACACAAACACCCTATTATACCACTTCCTTCCTCTCAGCGGTGCTTCTAAAACCATTCCCCTTCACTCCCTCCTCCTAGAGCGGACGCGACCAGGTGCAAGAGAACGAGAAGGAAAGGCGCAGCGGGCAGATCTGGCCATCCGGACGAGAACACACTAAGCATCCTGACTGAAAACGGCGGTGCTAAGCGACAGTGAAGGTGAAAAAAAGAACCACAACAGCAGTGTTACAGCAGACAGCGACACGCGTGCAAATTTCGCTTTGCAAGTCAAAGGTAATGGGGAGCGAGGGGAGTTGGCAAGCGTCCACCGGTAGTGTGGAGCGCGAGGCCCGCGCAGTTCGCCGCACCCTCCATTAACCAGGCCAAACGAGCCAAACAAATCGAAAGGGGGAAAAGCACGACCACTCCTGAGAGCGACAATATTGCACCCAACCCTTCACACACATCCGTACGGAACCGGAGGCTGCATGAAATTCCGCCTACGGTCAGCCCAGCATCGGGAATATGGCTCAGCACCGCGCACCCAGCGGTCCCGCCCAGCCCCGCAATAATTCTAAGCAGCGGTCACCGCCCCGACGCCCCCATCACATACTTCACCGTCCGAAAGCAAGGAAGCGGCCAGACGTACGTTCAGGCGGACGGGCGGCAACATAGCGCACAAAACCCGGGAGGGTAGTTCAACCGAAGGAAGCAGCTTCCTCCTCCCCCACCGGAGTCGACGTCAGCATCAAACGAGGAGGAAAACAAAGGAAGACCGGCACCATGCGGCCCCTCGAAAAGAGATATGTGCGGCGGGTGGTCAAAGCACCCGCGCAAGGAACATAATACTGCAAAGGGCTTTTAGCCCTTTAACGGGCGAGCACAGCCGGTCGGGTATATGACGACGGGCAAGGGGGCGGCGGATCTGTCCCTAAGAAACGCCGAAGCCATCTTTCACACTCCAGTGCCGCAACAACGCGGTTCCCCCGGGAGTGGGTGGGGCCCGTTTCTCAGCATGATTTTCCCTCGCCCGAACCCCACTTCGGCTCACTGACGAAAGCCTTTCCGCGCACAGACACCAACAAGAAGCACGACGCGGCAGAAAATCGTCACAGACGACCACGTAACGGTCTAGCGAACCACTTACACAGTTCCCTTCTTCGAGGGGTAATCCCTTCAGAGAGCCCCTCCTCAGCGGATATCACATAACCAAGAGCCAG
>NW_027123497.1:1660-6010 GCF_001457755.1 Trypanosoma equiperdum | reverse complement strand
AAAAAGCATTGGGAGGGGGCGCGCTACTCGACTTCCCCGGCGCTGGTGGTGGTGACAAAGCGGTGCCCCCTCCCAATGCTTTTTTCCCCCCAGGAAACAAGGGCGTGAGACACTGAGGTGAAGGAGAACCTTCTGGATGCCCCTCCGAAGTGACCTGCTAACGACCCCACCGAATAACCGCCTACAGACCCCACTAATAAGCAACTGCCGCACCTTTTCGTTTGGTAACTGTTGATGCGGAGAGTGCGTTTCAACCCCAACTCCATTTGGCCTGAGGAAGCGGAAAGCATCATTTTGAAGAGGAGAGAAATGTTGACAAGCGCTGTCGTTCTAAGAGGGCAGGCCTAAATACAGTCACTATCGAAGGGAGGGGTCACCTGCATAGAGGGCAAAAAACAAATTTGTTCAAGGAAAACCAACCAATCCGAACGATTTTTGATTCTCAAGGGTAAAAAATCATCGATACAGCATCACGGATGATATCTAAATTCTTCCTTCGCGCCGTAAAGGGAACCCATTTGGCATCTCTACTGACATTTTCACTGTGTATTCAAGTCATCCGTTATTTGTTTATTTATTTTAGAAACGAAACACACTTACAAGCGGAGCGCGGCGTCACGTTTTCACCTTAACTCAGCAAGTGCAGGCCCTCTACAACCGGAGGTTTGGAAGGGGGCGTTTCGTTTCGTTTGTGCACACCATCCTGCAGGAAAGCATGCCCCTCCACCCTTTCGTACAAAGGTCCGCGCACCACATACAGCAAAACCAAGGGTCGAGCCCCCTCCTCTCCCCAACACACACGTAACATTTCAACATGTCGCTGGAAAATGATGCCCAAGGGCAATATATTGGAGGAGATCCATTCCTACCAGTTGGATCACCCGAACCCTAACAAAAGCCGGCCACCTTTCTGGGGAATCAGCCCTTGAGTCACCCTCGGCGGCGGATGCAGGTTCCCTCGAACGTCAGGGAGGAAATCTGCAAAAAAAAAATGTAGTTTTACTCCACAGATCTCTGAAGGTTGATCAAACACACCGCTGTTGAGTTTTCTTTCTGTTATACAAATGCCCATCGTTGGTGCCATAACTTTCGCCTCCCCAAAATGGAGTGCGCTCTGATGCCACAGGCGTTCTGAGTTCCGCATCCCTAGCAACGGCTCCCAACCTATTTTCCGCGTGAGGATGGGCACAATTTCAAGGTCACGCAGAGCATACGCCCATAGTGCCTCTTTATTCTGTTTTCAAGAACACTGCGTTCGCTGGGGGCTATTACCCACATTAGCTCACCCAGTGGTCTTTGTTCTTCGTCCTTCACTTGAAAAATATCACTCTGGGAGCGCCTTTCCATTTGAGGCGTGTAGTTGTGTTAATGACCGGTTTATCCGGGACTGTGAAAGAACAGGCTTTGCGATCATGATGAGGGAGGCTAAGATTGGTGTTGATGGGCGGAAAATTCCCTCGCGATGCCGGCCACCTCAACGTGGTGCCAGAGTCCGGTATTCCGTCTCATCTAAGGAAGCCAGGAGCCAGCAGAGTTCCTTTCATGGGGAACACTTCTGTGCTCCGGCTGCGGCATCATAAAGGACAGGGATCAGCAGCGTCTTGCTGGGACACCGCTTTTCATTTGTCGGTCCCTGGGTGTGTGCCAGTGTGCCATCAGCGGCAGAACGGATGGTGTTTTCCTTGAAAAAGCTGTGCGTCTATTTTTCCGCAACCGTTTCAGCACTGCGATGGAAAGAATATTGAAAAAAAGTGTTTAACAACAAGCTTAAGAGGAAAACTCAGTGATGAACAGTGTTGGCGATGGTGGAATTGTCTGTGCTCGTTGATTGTTGTGTGCATTGTGCGAGTGATAAAAGCGTGTTTTATCTACATGTTTCTTCCGTGCGTTCGTTTCCTTCAATATTATGCACTCTAGCCTTTAGGCGAAAGCCTAAGCATCCGCGCAGTTTCCGCACATACCGCAATTTACACTCGTTATTTTTGGTTGTGTACTCGTTGCCGACGGCTGGAAACTCTGAGTGTGAAGAAATCGGGAATCTCTGTGGGGCCCGTGCTCTTGGACGTAATCTCACCGTTTGTGAAAAGAGCGCCTTCATTGCGGAGATCGGGTGGCCTAGTGGAATGAAAATGGTCAACACGTACCACTTCCCCCACACAGGGACAAAAACGTGGTAGTTCCAGAGAGCGATCTGGGCAACAAATATAACCTTGCACAAGGAAGCTCTTTTTCACGGCATGCGCAACTTTTTTCTTTGTTTGAAGGATGCGGGTGCAAAGTTCGAACAGGTACGTCAAAGGCTTATGCGGGATGTCACTCTGTCCTTCGAAGGACCTTTCTCGTTCCGATACCAGTGCGCCAAAAACGAAACTTACGCGGAAACGCCTCCACGCGCAAACCTCTTCTCGCGGCGCCAGCTGTTGGGGAGACGGCAACGTCAACTAAGTAAAGGCCTCAAACCCGACGGCAGCGGAACGAAAACAGGAACCGACGCCACGCATTCGGACGCCAGCCCCGGCGCTGCTGACCCGTCTCTTTTGAAGCAACACAAATCAAAAATTTAAATAACAAGAACTTTGTCACGAGGTTAATTTTTCTCTCCGGAGCGGTTGTTGATTTGGAGCAGTTGCCTGAAGTCATGGTTAAGGGGTTCGGTTCCCCGGTCATCTGTCGTTTTCTTCATAAAGCGCTTTTCTCAGAGCCTTCGGCCGGCGTCGTGTAGCATACATAAATATAAGTACGTCAAATTTTAGTAAATTTAGTAAAGAGGTCGGCGCACGTGTCACCATACCCAAGTGGTTACGGGGACTGACTAGAAATCAGTTGCGATCTCGCGCGCAGGTTCGAATCCTGCTGGTGACGGTTTTTCGTCAATTCCCCGTGTTCCGCTGCTTTTGTCCAGTCAACTTTTTTCCGTAACAACAGCGATTGGGAATTGGGAAACGGTACGCGCACCACAGGCCAGTTGTGACCACCAAGCAACACAGAGACGCCGCGGAGGACGGACAGCGTTGGGCAACACCGCTCCGAAGGGTGAAAACAATCAGCCGATTTGGGTGCGAAAAAGTGACAAGAGTGGGGTTTGAACCCACGCCTACGAATAGAAGAGAACTTGAGTCTCCCGCCTTAGACCACTCGGCCATCTTGCCATCGACGGCCACAACAGATTTGTTTTAGACACTTTTTTTATTTATGCAATGCCAAAAACCGTCACCAGCAGGATTCGAACCTGCGCGCGAGATCGCAACTGATTTCGAGTCAGTCCCCGTAACCACTTGGGTATGGTGACACCGCCTCGCCACCACCTCTCAAATGCGTTACCCTTGCACAAGCGATCGATGCCGTGATTTTTTTGTGCGTTTCTGTGCGATGCGGAGTGTGAAGCGGTTGGTGGTGGTTTGCCGTCCTCCAACGGACGGCCGCCAGTCACTTGTCGTATGAGCCGATAAAGCTGCGCCGGAGTTTTCCTGGAAGTCCTCTCTGAACAATATAACTGTGGGATGTGGACGCAGAAATTTGTAGGGCTTAAAGTCACGGCGTCAAGTTGCAGTGCCAGTCGTTGATGGGCGGGCCACCATCGGATAAGAAGGGTGGGGGACACTACGCGCCACAGAACAGCACTATGAGACTATAAAAATGAGGTAAAGCCGCACATGAGCTTGTTGTAGTCACTCAGTTATGTGGTGGAGCGTCTCACGAGTCGGCGCGGTGGCCATGGCAAATGGAAAGGACATTGGATCATCACAGTACCATTACAAGTGCACATCTTTCGGTGCTTTGTTTTGGAGTTAAAGAAGATGGAAGAGTCGGAAAATTTTCTTCAATTTAACACCACTAACTCAGTGCTCTTGAGCTTCACTATCAACAGTTTCCGTTTGTGGCTCGTGTGTCCCAAGTGTCCACAAGGTTTGTACGCCTCGGGCCTCTCGGAACAGTAACGTGCCTGCGGATTGTGGAGAAAAAGTGGATAGTAAAATTAATGAATGTAGGGAGAACACGCCCTATGTACTGATTTTTTGTGAGCTTTTTTCTCGTGTTAGAGACTCACCCGCTCAAGTTACTGCATTCTTCAGGCTATGGGGAAGGCCATATTCAAGAAAATTGGCTGTGTGAACAGCAGCTGCCTCTGAATAGAGCAGGTGAATCACCGATTGGGCCTCCATGACTTTCCCACGGTGGGGAACATAAGAATTCCACATATTAATGTCCACGGAGCCGTGCAGATAGGCGTTTTTATGTTCCTAAAAACCTACTAGCGTCAACCGTGTTGGCACAACAGCGTTGAAGCCGTCTCTAGAGTCTCCGCTGTGGGGAGTAATCGGCGTTTACTTTCCTGTGAGATGCCCGTTC
>NW_027123497.1:0-1641 GCF_001457755.1 Trypanosoma equiperdum | reverse complement strand
AAAAAAAAAACGTTCCAAACTTGGTTATGTGGATACTTAATGTTCAAGGGGTCAAGTACACGGGTCGAAAGTTTCATCGTTTCAAAAAATTTATTACCAGCAATGTTAGGTGTGTATTGAACTGTTTTTTCCGGGAAAAGTTGGTAAATGAATCTGTCATAGGGAAACTTGCCACCTTCACCAGCCCATTCTGAACAACAGCCCCCAGCATGTAGATTTTGAAATACGCATTGTTTTCCACGGGATTCGCACCGGTTTCTTCTGCGCGCCTTTGTGTTTTCGCTTATCGCTCTGCAAGTCACATTTTTTTGTGGAAACATCTGCATGGTTCCCCTCGATTATTTCTTCGGTCCGGGCGCCGCATGTGCGTGAATTTCTGTCGATGTGTGTCCCAACAGTTGGATTGCCTCTTCAGTCTTTACTGAACCTTGTTGACTTCTACGTGCGCTGCGTGGGTTGCCTGCAGCGTGCTTAGGGTCATTTTACCTTGGGATGCTCTCTGTTCCCGTGCCGAAGTGACGGCTGTAGTTGAACCGTTGTAATGAGCTTAAATGATCCTTTGCTGCGTGTCCAAAATGCTCAAGTACTATGGACGCCCCACCCCCTGGGATGAAGTTGCCACACCAAGAGCACCGGCCACGATTACTCGTGCGGATGAAGCCGCGGACTTCCCACCGATTTGAATGTCACCGTACTTATGGTCGTGTTGGGCGCCGTTGGCGTCTTACAAGCCACCAGCACTTTGACTCATGATGTTCCAGCGTCTTGTGTTTCATTTCCCGGAGTACTGGTTTTATCTGCTCTACTATACCAAATGTATGCGGTTGCTGCGATCCACGTGAGAAAATACGAACTGCGGTGCGCACTGCGTAAGTCTGTCTAGTCAAAGCTTTTATTTGGCCCTTTTCGCCGCATTTTCCGCTTGTAAAAAAAGTTGATCTCGGCACACTTTGTTTTACTTTCTCTAAATATTGCTCCAGTCAATATGTTTGGAGTCTTCTGCAGCCTCTTTCCCTATTTTTGGTGCCTTTGAATATTCTCGTCCAGCTAGTTTTTCTCTTTTTTTATTTTCTCTGGCTAGTCTCGCCTTTTCTCCTTCATAAATTAACTTATATAATTGGCGTTCTGCAGTTGCAAGTTTGTTGGTACTCTCGTTTATTCCGCTGCTTTTCTGGAGTATATCTTCCCTCCATCCTCATTTTTCCTACGTTCTCGTTTTTGCTGGACCACTGTAGTTGAACGCCGTTGTAATTTTCCTAACATCTGTTGAAACCCATTGAAACTTCATTGTGATCTCCACTCTCATATAGGTTGTGAAATTTGACAAGTCTTCTAAACATCGACTCACTGCCTTCGTTCGTGTCGGTTTCACGGGTATTGTGTCGCTTCAGTGGTGCAACCTGGCACTTGTGCGTGCGTGTCTGCTAAAAAATTTGTTTTCTCAACACAGAGAAGTGCTGGCATGGACTAGGTGCGTGGTGAAACTACTAACCTACGTTGTTTTATTTTTTTTTGTTAAGTTATAAAAGGAAATCTGGAAAATTTGAAAGGTTATAAGATTCTGGCACAGTTGCCTCCTTTGTGTCTCCGATGTGCTGGTCAAGTCCTCCATGACTGTGCTCAACTGAATCAAGTATCATC
>NW_027123554.1:3474-3646 GCF_001457755.1 Trypanosoma equiperdum | reverse complement strand
AAAAAGCACGGACAAGGTACAAACAGTATCCAGCCTAAGCACCGCGGCAAAAGCGATGTTACAAGGCATAATAGACTCAGAAAAAAGACAACACACCACAAAAACCGTTGGCGAAGACAAGTCAGAAACCGAGAGCAAAGCTGGAGGAAAATGTAAGGATAAACCGCAGAGT
>NW_027123554.1:1276-3464 GCF_001457755.1 Trypanosoma equiperdum | reverse complement strand
GAAGAAAATGGTTGTGAATTTAAAGAAGGAAAGTGCCAAGATAAAGCAACAGCCGTAGCAGGGAAAGATAGTAAAACCACAAACACCACAGGAAGTAATTCATTTGTCATTAGCAAGGCTCCTCTTTGGCTTGCAGTTTTGATTCTATAATTAAATTTTCTTTAAAAAAGAATCTTTATCAATTTTATGAAAATTATGAATATTTTCTGAAAGTTGCTATACATTAACACTTTTGGATGAAATTGTGGATGTTAGTGAAATTTATAAAAATATAATAGAAATGTGTATTAAAGTCGCATATGGGTGCAATGTTGTGGAGTCACAGGATGTTTAAAACGAGGGCTATTGAGAAATTTTTCTAACTTGATTAGTTTTGTTTCTTTTATTGATAAAATAAAATAAAGGGTAATATAGGGTTACAATAGAAATATTAGATATAATAGTTACAAAAGTGTTTTGCGTGTGTTTACATACAATATTATAACAACAGTAGTAGTGCGAACAGGATGGAAAGCGGAAATAGAATCACATTTAACAATGGCAGAAGTAAAATAGGGGTAAGAGAGCGAGTGGGAAAGATATAGGAAAAGTTAGAGAAAGCAAGAAGAATACTATTAAAGGAGAAAAAGCAACACAAAGGAAAAAGAAAAAACATTTGAATATGCACAGTTTTTATCACAATGAATTCTACGAATATTATTGTACAAAAGAAGAAGGTGGAAATCACGAAGGCGCAGAGTCGATTGTACACACTAAATAGAGGTATTACGGCATTCACAGTGATAGAAGTAGTGTAAGAAAAAGAAGTAAATCCAGAGTAAAATAACAAGACTCGCAAAAGCATGGAAAAGAGCCAAGGTAGGGGAGACTTTGTGCTTTTTTTATAATAAAATAAATAGATGCTGCTGCGGAGTCAGTAACGACTGTAGTTTTCAATCTGATGGCGGATATGAATGTGCAGTTGTGAGGTAGAAAAAGCATCAGAAGGAAGGGATTCTGTAAGCTTGAGTTAATATCGAAGTCTTCTTCACATTACCTACAATAATAATGACCAACATCTGTTGGAGGTAATATAATATTATTTGGAAAGAAATTTGAAAGATAGGACTACTGATGGAATACCTTGAACAGTAAAAGATGAAAATGCGAGAGAACGCATAAAATAGCGTATCCGTCAAGTTTCCGAGGAACTTTATAAAGTGAAATAATCAACGGAGACACTTCTCAGCTGCTCTGCTGGTACGACACCCAGCCGCTGACGCCACTTAAAGTGCGAGTAAGTAACATAAGAGTTGTCGTTTATGCGAAAATAACGGAACGTATTAACGAAGAAAAACAAACAAGGAATACAGTTACCGATAACCGGACTAGAAAGGCTTAAAATGTTCTTAAATACGGTGGTACGGAATGCGTGGAGGTAGTAGAAAAAAAAACTAGTCGTACCCGCCATAAGCAGCGACGTTACCTGGTGATTTCGAATTCAAGTAAAACCTGCGAATAAAGAGTCGATAGAAGAGAGTGAAGACTGTAAATCCTAAATCTTAAGTGTTTTAGATATAAATATAGAATGCTATAAATTAAACTTAAAATGGAGAATCCTTGGATAAGCTGCATTTTTTTAAAAGCTGTTTATGCTATCAAAGCCGCTAAAAGCCCTCTTAAGGAGTTGATTTGGCAACAAAAAGCACAGAAAACAAACCACCAAACATCATACTCAAACAATGATTAACAGTCTACCAAAATACAAAGGATTCAGCTAGTGCCGACACTCGGCCTCCTACTAGCAAGCCTATTCAGCCGTAGCATAGCAGACGACGCAAGAACTGACGCGACGGACGCATGCACGGCTGCGAAAGTACTAACCTAAATCACGAATGCCATTGAAGAGAAAGCGACAGCAAGCATTCCTAGTATACGTACAACGCGCACGCGGCTAGCACAAGGAAAAGCAGCAATGGCCATTTCCAACGATCCTGAACTCAGAAAAAAAGCTGCTCTAATAGCTTTAGTTCCTCAAACAAAGTTAGAGTCTCTAACAAGCGCCCACAACAACTTAGTCGCAGCATCATACGCTACTATAAGGAAGTTAGCAAACCTTTCAGGCCAACAGCATGCAACAGCGATGCACGTTGTGACAGCGGTAAATGAAACAACTATAGGCAAAGACAACCCTTCATCAGCCGTGAGC
>NW_027123554.1:0-1266 GCF_001457755.1 Trypanosoma equiperdum | reverse complement strand
CATAAACGCTAAACACGCGAAGTTTAACTCCTGGGCAACGGAAGCTATCCCAGAAAATGTCAACCTGTACAAGGTCGCAGCTAATCAATAAGCTTCGTCGACAAAAAAGCAAGCAGTCAGAAAAACCAGCGCCGGAAAATGCACTGCAGCCGACGCCCACACCGGCATGGCTGGACTGGCGAGCAGCAAAATATGTGTTCGGCGGAGCAGTATTCGCCACAGAAGCGACAAAGCACGCGAACGGCGAACAAGAAAACTACAACAAAGCAATTTCTTCAGGCAATGAAGAAGCCACAGACGACGACTATGACAAAGCCACGCTCAAAGTCACGTTAGCTCTACTGAAACGGTGGTCCTCTGAGATAGAAACGCTCGATCTCAACTCCCTAAACAGCTACAAGGAAAATTCTGAATTCAAAGCAGATGTAGCCAACCTCTTTTCCGGTATAGACTATGAGAAAGAAACCACAAAGGCATCAGAACTCCAAACAACAGTTACAAACACGTACGGAAAATGGCTAGCTTCAAAAAGACATTCTGGGATGAAATCGAAAAGTTTCCACGGCAGCAAGCAACCATTGGAAAAACAAATTGAACGGCAAACTACAAACTGTGCAAACTGCATGACCATCAGCGGCACTGATCATGCAGGAACTTATCAACGCTGTAAAGAAAACAGGATACAAGAAGGGCAATGCTGCCACCTCTACACAGAAGGAAGGCGCAGGAGACCAAACAGCAGACAAGAAAGATGGAGAAAAAACAACAGGGGTAAATTGCTCTAGTTATACAACGGAAGATGCCTGTACAAAAGTGAAGAATCGCAAATTGAAGAATAGTGCATGCAATGATTTCAGTTTTCCCGTAAATAGAAATTTTCTATCGTTGATGCTTCTTTTGTTAGTTTGGTAGAACTCTAGTATTAGAGCATTCTAAATATTATAGTTCAATTATATTAAATTTATTGAATTTATGAAACTTACTAAAATTTGATATAATTGAACCATTTTTGATGAAAATGTGCAAATTATTGAAATTATGAAATATCTGTATGATAGTCACTGTGAATTAAAAGTGGGAGTGTAATAGGGTTAAAAATTAGTGATATTCTAATTTCGTTTATTTTGTTAATTTTTAATATTATAAGATAATATTTAGAGTTATAATAATAGTGATACTAAATGTGGGTGCGTATTGTGAGTGTGTTTATATGAATATTATAATAAGATCAATAATAATAGTAATAGTAATAGTAATAGTAATAGT
>NW_027124624.1:18056-18526 GCF_001457755.1 Trypanosoma equiperdum | reverse complement strand
CCGCCACTGGCTGATTTCCACAAGCAATCCTTTTGGATGCAATATTAAAATACGCTCAAAAGCCAGCTTTTGGCCCCTTTTCGTGTTGGTGTCTCAGAGCTCTACCAAAATATGTGGGTATATATACCTAAAAGCAGTGTAAATGCTTCTATTCCTGTGTCACGGTGAGCACAGTTATTTGATCTTGTATGACTAAGCGGACGGGATGCCGTCTACGGGAAGGTTTCTACATATATACACGAGTCAGATGGAAGGGAAAGATGGAATGAAGAAGAAGTGGAATTGCACACAACGAGTTGGAATAAATCACCTCTGTTCGCATAAATTAGGTTACCCGATGAGAAGAAAAATAGATGTATGGAAATATGACAAGAAGGTACGTGATGCATGTAACAGGTACGAATGCTTTTCCGCCCCCCGTCCATAAACGCGCGAAGCACGATGCCACGTCTTTGTTTCGTTTCGCCGAA
>NW_027124624.1:17636-18046 GCF_001457755.1 Trypanosoma equiperdum | reverse complement strand
GCCCCCCGTCCATAAACGCGCGAAGCACGATGTCACGTCTTTGTTTCGTTTCGTCGGTTGTTGTCCCCCTTCTCTATCAGTATTCTATGAGTTGCATAACAGTACATTTATGTTACCCCTTTCGGAAGCAGCCGCCTCATTTCTTTTTTACTTTCTTTAGTTTCGCTGCTACAGGGCGTGGGGAGGTTTTTCCTTTCTTCGCTACAACCGGTGCCTTCCCCTTAGCGGTCTTTTTAATTTGTCCCTTTAGCGGCCGTTCACGCGCGGCGCGACCAGCGGCCCCTTTAGGCTCCTTCTTCGCAACCGGTTCAAATTTCAGGACCTCTACAATCTTATCCTCCTTCTTTGATGCTGCAGCTTTGGGCTCTGTTTTGTTCGCTCCTTGCCGTCTTGCCACCGGCTTCTTGGCT
>NW_027124624.1:15927-17626 GCF_001457755.1 Trypanosoma equiperdum | reverse complement strand
TTTGATGCTGCAGCTTTGGGCTCTGTTTTGTTTGCTCCTTGCCGTCTTGCCACCGGCTTCTTGGCCACCGAACTAGCCCTACTTTTACTGACTACAGGTGAACTACGCGTTTTAGCGGAAACCGCCTTTCGCATTTCGTCCCGCACCATCTCCGCTGTCCATTCTTTCGTCTGCTCGCACAACTTCTCAAAGTAGCTACAGCCGTTGCTCATCTTTTTCTTTAACTCTTTTCGTGTCTGCTCGTTACGCCGTGCCGCGATCTCGTAAGGCTTCCGCTGGAGGGTCGTCAGCACACGCCAGTTACGTTTGCAAGTTGACAAAAAGATAGCGTCCTCCTCCCAACCACTAGTACTGGTTCCATTCTGACGGGTGTAAAATTCTTTCGCAAACACATCGAGGGCCTTATTTGGTAGTTGTGGAGGTGGAATGGAAGCTAACAGAAGCCACGGCCGTTCAATACACTCGAAGAGGTCGCGAATACGACGGTTTTGACTATCTTCCACGTTCTTACGCTGATCCATTACCGTTGTAACCCGTCGCTTCAGCGCCGCGATCTCCGAGTCAATGTGATGCAAAAGAAATTTATAAGCATCATCCGACGCATCACCGCTCGCTTTGCCCCCCTCCCTCTCTGAGGGAAGTAAAGCGCTACGACGTGATGAAGTGGATGGTACACTAGAACCGTTAGGGGAACTGATTCTGTCTATGATGGAGCGGGGTTCACCCCCTATGAAGCCATTACGACGCGGCAGGACATCGCCTCTCATAAAGCTAGTCGAGGCGCCGCCGCCTATGCTGCTAGTTGCGTTGCTGGTGCTTCCCGAACCTATGTGGGGCCGTGCTTTCGCCATCACAGCCCGCCGTATGCTCGTGGGCCCATCCTTCTCAAATAGAAACAACAACGTCTTCCGAAACATGGGGGATATGGCGACTCACACCCCCTCCGTTCCTGATCCTCTTAGGCCCTTTGAAGGGGAGGGGAATTCGTTCTCACGTTTGAACTTCTGATGCGATGATGGTGGCGCCGCGACCACCGGCAGTATTACCGATATTTATTCTTTTTTTTTTTACGCACCGAGATATGACGACTCGACGCAAGTGCAGCAGGGAGCTGCAAAGTGAAGAACGCGCCCGTCGGCCTACCTGAGAATGAGCTTGACGGGCTGTTTGATTACCAGCCGTAGGGTGTGGAGAAAGACAATGGAAGAAAATAATAAGTGTGAAGAGAGTTACATCTAGGAAGGGTTAAAGAAAATGGACATCATACATTTGTTTTTATTACGAACAGTATTATACCCACTCCACTCCAGTCTTTGTTCTTTCCCTCACTTCGCTGGATTCACAATCACAACTGTGAAACGACAGCGGCGTCATCAGGGAATGAGAAGGCCATAAAATGTAAGCGTAAAAAGACGCACAAAAACACAAACACGAGCAAACAATGCCCTCTTCACACCCAGAGTAAAGGGCTTTGCTTTTGTCGTGCGGTAGTCTGCGCCAAAGCCAAGTCTTTTTGTTGACTCTTACCTTTCTTCTCCCCATCATTCTTCCATTGTCAGGCATATGAAGCATCACTCCCATGTTTGTCCTTATCCCCTCTCCAACCCTCAAAAAATCGGATGGCACACCAATTAAACAGTAGAGTTGTGGTAGGGAAGGGAAACCGTGCATATACTGTGCACGTGGGGGGATGATGTCG
>NW_027124624.1:0-15906 GCF_001457755.1 Trypanosoma equiperdum | reverse complement strand
CACACACACACACACACAGGTGCGCGCAACTTATTCGCATTCATACTTCCGCATTCCTTGTTCCTTACCCGTAACTGTAAGCATGTTAGCAGCCAACCCTTGCTCCCGTTTCCTGTTTACTCTTGTACCGCTGGCGCTTCTTTTTCTCTTCCTTTCCCCGCTGCATGTCCGCAAGTCCTTTGATTTAGGCAAGTGCATCATACCCATGTCTGTCAGATGTGCCAAGTGCCCTGGCTGCTTCAGCAGTTCCCGGCGCAAACACACGATCAACATCAATTTCTCCACGAACCAACTGTGTTTCCAGTTGTAGCGCCTCTATGCGCTTTTCAATGCGCATCACACGGTGCGCTAAGTAAAACCCAACAGCAAGTAAACAAATGGTCACCACCCACGAACCAGCACCAAGAAACGCCGCAACAGCCGTCAGACACATGAAATCGAGACGAAACCACATGAGCTCCAGCCACTGCTTGCGACTGACTTCACTGTAGGAGGAGCAATGCCACACCCGCCCGGTGTATACGGAGACGGAGGCAACACCTGAGAAGGCTCCAATGTACTGTACGAAATAAGGGAAGTTGAAGCGGCACCAGCCAAATGCATTTGGAAAAAGCGCCTGGCAAACAGTAGCGAAAGGGCCAACCAAACCACATATAATCACCACAACGTGCACCACATTTTCTGAACGACGAGGTGAGGCCGCTATCGACAGGCAGCCGACGTCTACTGTAGTCGGCGGCGCAGGGTCGATTTCAGGAGTCACTGACGAACCTTTTCCTTCATCCATGCGAAAGCGCCGCCGTTGGTATTCTAACATTTCCACTGCTGTCTGTTGCAGTGAGCTCACAACGAGCACGGGATCCAAATCGGGTGACTCTTCTGGGGAGCACTCATCCAACTCGAGATGGTCTTGCTTGAGTACGTTGAGGAGCCGCGCAAAGAAAAAATCCACCGCATAGAACACTATGAGCACAACAGTTGACAGTAGAAAGGCGAACGAAAGTTCCATATGTCGTATCTTTTGTTATGCAGTCTGTGGCGAAAGCCCTCCGTCCGTTTATGTGTGTGCACAGGATTGCACTAACTGCCTCTCCACCTTTCGTGTGGTGTGACAGCTTTGTGCTTGTATCTGTGCACCCTACAGCCAAGACTGAGAGTACTGGTGCTGCTTTCCTTTGTATTTTTTTCTTTGAAAATCCTCAATTCGCTTTCCTGCACTTACACTTCGTAGCAACGTCCGACCGCCTAGTCTTCCGTTGTGACAACACAAACCCCCACCTACTACCAAGGGCAAAAGTAACAGGTTAGAAGGAAAGGGAAAACATTACCAAAAAGCGTACGAAAGGGGGGGGTGCCTTAAACAATGGGCAGTCCCCCATCATAACTATAACCAGGTCATGCTTGGTTGCACTCAAAGTCCGTTTCGTTACCGTCCTCCTGGCACTCAAAGCTTCATACGTTGCTCCCCCCTTTCTATTCACAACAGTTCAACTTCGGCACCGTGGCCTTCCAGCAACACCTTCAGTTTTTCGGCATCTCCCCGGGGTAAAGCCGTGGCTACCATCCCTGGACACCGCTCGACAGCCGCCTTTGCCTCCTGTAAAGCCAAACCTGTTACCGCCCGCAGCTCCTTAATAAGTTTTACCTTGCTTCCTGCGGGGTATCCCTTTAGGCTAACATCCACAGTGGCTTTCTCTACGACTTTCTTTACAACCGTGGCATCGGCAGTGGAACCATTACCGGCAGAACCATCAGCAGCGTCAGGAACTGTTGGAGTAGCCCCAACGACCCGTCCGCCTCCGCACGTGCCGGGTGCCAATCCCTGAAGCATCATTTCTTCACACGACACGGGAGCGGTGCCGGGTGGCCACGGCATGCTGTTGGATACTAGGTCATGAAATTTGCGCATTGTTTGCAAGTCCATGTTGACGTAAGCATCAGCTATAGCTTCAACAGTTTCAGCACTCTCCCGAAGCGGCATCAACGCCGTACCCCGAGGGGTAACACCACTGGGAACACCAATGCTAAATGAGCGACACACGCACGGGATTCCGTTGGTGACGCGCAAATTACCCGAAACTCCCCTCATTGGAAACAAGATGGAGTGAAATCGCCGCATCCGACAGTCAGCTAAGCCTTCATACAGTGGTGCAGGTCACATGAGTGGGAGTAGAATTTGAAAACGACACAGCATCCCTTCCAGAAAAGGTAGGACACAAAAAATACTTGGAGGAAGTGAAATAACATAAAATAATTTTTTAAATTCTAGGCATCAGCGAACTTTACACCCCCACGTGCGTACTGAACTTGTGGACAGTGAAAATGGAGGGTAGCAAACGGCTAAGCACCAATAGCCGTGAGCATACCACTAGCCACTCAAAAACAAACAATGTGTAAGGACGACGCCCCTTCAAAGTACCCCAAAGATGTGCAGTTGCCAAGGTGAAGGCCGGAAATGCATGGCACGGAAGGAGAACGGAGGCGCTCGTCCTGTTAATCACTATATATTTTCTAACCTTCCCATCCGGATGCTGTTAGAACGTTTACCTTCGTTTTTGGTTCTTCCTCACCCACCACTGTTGGCCTCTCCAACTCGTCCTTTGCCGTTTCTCGCGGGTGAAATTCACGTGATGCCCACGCCGCTCAGGAGAGATTGCTCAACTTCTCCTCAACGGAACTTGTCAGTGGCATCCCGTGGGCCATTACCGGTGCTGTCGCTGCAGAGTGCTGCGCTCCTGCGGGAAGCGCTCGATCTGCACGTGCTGACCGCCGCGTATTGCGCTGCAGGTACGGGTCCTGACTGAGTTGCATCACGTCGTAGCGGTCCGCAGGGTGGTATTCGAGGCACTTTTGTATTAAATCTTTTGCCTCCTGCGAGACACGCGGGGTGTCGGGAAACGTTAAGGTGTGTGCAGAAGAAACAATGAGTTTGTTTTGCCATATTTGTTGCTGTGACTCGCCCTCGGCGAATGGACGGCGACCAAATAGCATCTGATAGAATATAACACCGCACGACCACACGTCAACTTTGTTACTGATCCGAGGAGTTGCTGTGGTATCGAAGCACTCGGGCGGAAGATACCAATATGTTCCCGCCCCCTGTGACGTCAGTTCTATGGTTGGGTTGTCGCTTGCCCCGTCTCGCTTCGGGATGAGCTTACTGAGACCAAAGTCCGTTATTTTGATTAGCAAACTGCTTTGGTTACTAGAATGGAAAAGGATATTCGCTGGCTTAAGATCGTAGTGGATGACCGGCTGATCCTGTGCTGCGAAATAGCGCAACGCACTGACTACTTGCATAATGATTAACCGCGCCTCCACCTCACGGAGGGTGCCACAACGCTTCAGATGCGTGTCAAGATCGGTCCCCGCGCTAAATTCCATGACCGATACGAACGTTGCCGTGCCGTGGTCGAAGGCATCGAAGAGCCGTGTAAGGTGCGGGTGTTCCAGCATTCGCATAATTTTTAGCTCACGAACCGCACGGTCCCGGTAGTGTTGTCGCACCTGTTGTGACCATTCCCTCTGTACGCGATGGATTTTGCACGCAACGTACCGCGCCTCCTGCAAGTCAAAGGCTTTCCACACCTCAGAGAAGCCTCCTTTGCCGAGCAGATGCATCATTACATATCGACCATTGTGACCGAGAGCTGGCACAGCCACGAAGGCAGAGGCATCTTCGTCATTTACGCGACGGATCTCCTTAAGAAACACTTTTTTCTCGTGATTTAAGTCTTGTTGCTGCTGTTTTAGCGACTGGATGGCGCTACCCAAGGCTGCAAACTCTGCTGTGTACAGCAGAGCTGCCTCCTGCGACTCCATCAGTGCCGCTTGGGCTTCCGGTGCCATCGAGTCCTCGTCGTTGCTCCTCAGTATCTGCCGCGCCCGCTTTTCAGCCGTTTTTTTGAGCTCCTCCACTTCATCACGGCGTACACTAAGCTCCTCAAGCTGCATGGTGAGCTGCCTCATCTTGTTGCCCTCGACCCACACTTCGCGCCCGTTACTATGCCACACTGCTATCTGTCCAAGCTCAAAATGCTTCAAATGTAAGGCACGTCTGGCATCGCATCTCTCTTGACGGGCCGCTCTCAACATTTCCTCACGAAGAACAACCTGGTAGCGATTGTTGCGATCGACAGCCTCCTGTAGTTGTGCCTGCGTGTTGACAAGAGTTGTCTCCCTTTCGGACATCCGCGTCTCCACGGCTGCCAGTTTCTCGCGAAGCTCATCGATCTGTGCGTCTCTATCAGCAAGCTCTTTGCGGAATACCGCAGTGTCGTTTACCAATCCATAGGAAGGTAGCGTCGCCTGCTTTAACTTACGTTCAGACGGGTGAGTGCCTCCAGGGCTATTTCCACTGTTGCCACCGCTGGTACTAACAGCAGTTGGCCCACTCACGTATTCGTATATACACGCGCTCTCATCTGGTATTTCAGGGGATACCCTCGACGTTGAGCTGGATTTTGTCCCTTTTACCTCTGTTTGCTGGCCGCCCACCCCCTGGTCTTCGGAAAACTCCGCAGCTTCTGCATTCGTTGGATCCTCGCGCGACCGCTTGCGCATATGGTTAGCGTCGTTGTTTTTCAAGTTTCTTTAATCCTCGTAACGAAGACCTGTGTGTTAATCGAAAGAGAGAGCCGCAAAGAAGTGGCATATGTGCGTATGTGTGTGGGGAGGGTGGAAGTGAATACCGAAAATGTGGTGCGGGAATAAATACACGTGAGGTTTAAACCGAATGATGTCATGCAGTATACTCCACCAGCAGCAAACACAAATATGGTGGTTTAAGGCACGCATGCTTTACCTGAAAGCACATGATGATGAGGTGCCAGTTGAGAATGAATTTGGGAATGCACGGCGGGCAAAACAGAAAGGGGTACTCTGCAGCTGACCTACAACTCCAAACACTGTGACTACATATAGTGTCTCTCTGATGGATTGAAAGAGCGCCTTTCCCCTTCACCAGAAGTAGCGAATTTGTTTACAATCGTATGCAAAATTGTGGTTATCCAATTATTTTAGAACACGATCCACTACCCATCCTTCCTCGTTATAAAGCAGCATAACAACAAACGGGTCAACTAGCGCTCGGACGTTGCTTTGCAGACACACTGTACAGCTCTGCAAGATCAACCGTTTCTCTACCGGTGAGTAGAAAGCATTGTTTCCCTTGCAGGAACACAATACCCAATCGGTCATCTCCCGAACCGCTGTCTCCTCTATGCACGGAATCGGCTCACTGAAGTCAAGAGTGACCTTGAAGATGCACTCACTGTTGAAATTAACCTGATCCATCGTCCGGCTACGCACCAATTGCGGGTCATCAATGAAGGCCAAAGAATCTACTGGAACAAGTCGCTGTTCCCCGTCTTTTGTATGAATGAGCAAGTTAAGATGTCCCTGTTTTATGAAGGAAAGCTCAGGCGACGTCTCAAGTCCCTGCGCGCCTTGCTTCTTCGACATTTCTCTTCAAATATCCTACCCTCGTTTTTATCTTTCCTTTTTATGTATACGCGTGCGTATCCTCCGTGCTCAAAAAAAAAAAAAGGCACTAATTTCCCCCTCCGTGGTTCAAAGGAAAAGGGATCTTGCCTGAACGGCCGGGAACGATGATCTGCCTTTCTCCCGCTTTCCCCACAAACTCAGTTGGAAGAAAACTTGTTCAGGACAAACAATAAATGAATCAGAAAGGGCGGTGAGGTCCACGAACTAGAAAGGGGACTGGGGAAGCACGTGGCACCGGTCGTCACCGACGAATGGTGGTAATAGACAAAATGAAGGTACCACCTGAATAGCACACGGATAGCAGGTAAAAACCTTTAGTATCAACCAACGTTGCTGTACGCAAGGGAAACCGTAACAATCATCGTTGGTAGGCCCATGCATATGCTTCTGTTTTCCCGGACCCAGTTACATGTGCGAAAGCCGAAATATTAAACTAGATGAGGTCAAGGGATTTCGCTGTTTCCCCGGCAGAAAAGCAAAACAAAACAACATCAAAAACACAAACGCAAGAGATCACACAGCTGTAATAATGTCAGCGAAAACGTTGTTGCTACCAACTACCACAGCTCTACTGCCTCCGGTTTCATCAACTCGCCAGATTCATCGTAGGTGTCATCATCACTCAGCAAAACGGTTTCGCTTGGGCCTCTACTTCTATTGACACTGCTGGTGAGGTCGATAGAAGAATTGAGCAATCCATGGACAATGGAGCTGCTATCACACGGTGCGTCCATCTTGCGGGGCCCCTGCAGGCCAGTGACACCATTGCTAAATCGCTCCACCACCACATCGAAACCCTTTTCATAACTGAAACCACCTAAGCAATGGAAGAATTTGTCACTCTCATCCTCTCCATCGTATTGTGGCTGATCAACACAGCCAAACTCAAAGTTAGCTGGAGAGCAAACGTTGCACCTCGCTGTGTCATTTAGACAACGTTGATGGAACGCGTGCTGGCAACTGAAGTACACAGCTGGCAAATCGAGCGGAGACCCACAGTGGTTGCAATTGAACGCTTGCAGTGTTGTCACACGCGTCTGCAACGCGTCCAATTTACCATGAAGCTCATGCAGCTCCTTCAATCGCGCTTCCGTGCGGGCTTTGATGGACTCTGACCGCTTCACTTCACGTTGCACCATCCTGACCACATAATCACGAAATATGTGCAGCGGTAACTCTGGGTTGCTGCTGTTAAGTGTTGTGAGCACAGATAGTGGTGAGAGCGCGTCTTGTGCGGCAATGTGCCCCAGTACTTGGCTAATATCCTGGGCATCGCTTTCTGGAGTGTGCGCAAGCATGGAAAGCAGGGACAACCACAACTCACGGGCACTTCCACCGCTCTTTGGACCGTTCCCCGAGCCGTCATTACTTTGCTCCACACCGTCGTTAGTACTGTTGAGACAAATTTCAATAAGTCTTGTCTTTGCTATCTGTCGTACCAGAGTGGGAACACCGTGCGCCAGCCCTTTTGCGTGATATTGCATCAACTCAGTGGAGCAATTAAGTCGGCGAAGAAGCACGAACACACCTTCCTCAAAGCCGTGCTGCTCTGCCAGCAGTAAGGCGTGGTATGGATCGTACCTACCGCTGTGCACCGTAAAGAACCCATATGCCTGCTTGCGCCGCTCCTCGCACGATTCTGCAACAAACGACTCTTCTTCCATGGGGATAATGTTACCTCTAGTGGCATGTTTGAGTTCCCGTGTAACGTACATCTCCAGAAGCGTATTATAAATTACCATTTCCCGTTTGGGATCTGCGTCGTCCAACACACCGCTATTCACCACGGCTCGCAAGAAATGCAAAAGACACACAGGGAAGTCGGATAATATGTGAAGAAAGTCCTTTGCATCACCACGATTGTGGTGCTTGGGCCCCCCTTCCTTTGAGGTCGCGACTTCGTTACCCACCAAGCGCCGTGCGGGGCCACTCCAACCTACACACAGATTAATGAGAACTTCTGTTGCTCTACGCGGTAGTGCCGCTACAAGGTGCTTACCGTGCTGTTGCCGCAATATGGCTTCAGCGTCATCCAGACACAGCGCCTGTATGAACTCAAGGGCTTTCTTTGGGTTGTTCAAGTGATCGAGCTGCACCGTAACATAGTCGTGCGGCTTAGCATACTTTTCTGCGAGATACAACGCGGCCTCATAGTACCTTGCCTCCGTGCATACGTCAATCGCGATACGAGGATCGAAGCGAACATCACTTCGGCGAATGAAATTGTTCAGCTTCTCCTCGTCATGCAGCTGAATGTAACAGCACAGTAACAGTGTAGTGTGACTCCGCTGAGCGGTTTGGTTGTCTCGGGTGTTGTGAAGCTCCTCCAGGTAGCCCGTGAGAGGCACAATCTGCTGTGCGTCAACGAATACCCGTATAACATATGACGGCTCCACGTGGCCTATGATGTCCACGTATTGTCTCATCGCCCCAGTGTAGTCCCGCTTGCTCACAAGGTAGTCTCCGTAGTGTTTCTTAATATCGAGTAACTGCTGATTTTTCCGGTGTCTTCCACCTGGGGTTGACTGAGATCGGCATGCGATACTCTGCGCGATTTCGTAGCACTCTTTTTGGAAGAGCTGCTGAAGTCGCTTTTCCAGACCAACCTCCACAAGCCGTACGACCTGGTAGCACGCATGAGCAGCGGTCCTGATGTTCTTGCTTTCGTAGCCGGTGACGCTGCCGCTGTTGCTTGCCTCAACATGTCGAATCGGCTCTCTACAAAAAACTAATATATCTGAAGAATCGGCCAACATCCATTCGACATGGGTGCAGTAGTTCTCTTGCGAGCGGCTCAGGCAGCGCAGCCGGTTGGGCAGATCATAGCACTGAAGTACGAACCTGTCTGACCATGCGTCACTTTGCGCCAGCACCACAACGTAACCACGGTGAGAAAGAAGCAAGCATTTTCGGCCGGCCACTTCAACTGCTTGAGAAGAACTAAAATGTGAACTAACAAACGACCCTTGTGACTGCTTCCGCGGAGACAGAGTCTCTTTGTTACCGAATACGGTAATGTGATCGCTTGCATTACTTGCAACAACAAGTTGGCCATCATCTGTCATGCAACAACGGCCCCTCAAAGCACCACCAAAAGAATCACAGCTGTGCTCCTCGCAACCCGCGGACGACACTTGCCACACCGTCACACAATCAGCGTACACACTATACATTATATGTGTAACCATTTCCTCTCCTCTGCGAGACGCACTGAGGGTAAAAAGCTGCTGGTTCTTGGTTTTCTTTGTTGTCGCATCTGGTGTATAGGTTGCTCTTGTAAAGCCGACAAAAGCAATTGGGCCTTTCGCAATGTTACTACGGAGCCGCTGCAACCTCAGCGCCTTCTTCCGCTCCAGATCATCATGAAGAAGTATAACATCCCCGCTGACAAGCGCCACCGCCATACACTGAAGATCATCTGCAACATCAAAAGATGCAACAACGGTGTTAATGCTTGTGGTTGGGGCGCAGTCCGTCGCATCCCGTCGCTTATTGGATGTGGGAGAGGATGTGGAACCCGTGTCATAGATTGGGCAGAGAGGTACTCGTTCTCGTGGAGGCGGGTGCTTCGAACTAAACAAACGGTGCTCATTACACGGCGGTGGTGATATCCTCCCCGGTGCTGCTGCCGCTTCTAGGTTCCAGACACGGATAACACACACATCTTCCCCGTCGTCGTCACCGATAGTAACCAGCACATTCCGCGATTGAACGTACTTCATGTATAGCACAGGGCCTTTATATGCGCCAAATTCGCACTTAACGCCTTCGTTATTGCTACTGCGGTCAACGGCCCATACGGCGCCATCGCTTCCACCAGCAAACACCAAACCTTCGCCGCAACAGCAACACGTCATCTCCATGCGACATAGGGGATTTTTTACGAGCTCCGCATTGAAGAACTTGAAACTCCGCCACACGGCAGCCATACCTATGTTCAATACTGCAAAATACACATGTGCACAGAGGTGGAGAAAACAGTGACACAGCTAGATGAGGAAGTGGACGGTGCCAACATTTCGAAAGTTTAAAGAACGACACATCACCACAAGATACGACACACAAGAGTGCAGTACCGTAATTATCACACAGTGAGCATCTGGAGGAGGAGTGCATAGGCGCAAACACTCATTTGCACCCTCAATCTCTGCACTGCCAAACATCAGGCCAAAGCAACAACTTGACTGATGCCAAGACCGTTTGCTATCCCACAATCTGGCAGATAGTTTTTATGTGCTACGATCTCTACCCTGCATACACGCTGCAACGGGTGCGTAACTTCAGAACAAGTACTTTTCTGCGTGATATTTCAACAATACACCTAATTCTTTTGTGTATACGAAACGACTTCCACCGGTGTGGAGTCCAAAAACCTGAGCACGGGGTGCTCGGTTGTAAAAAAAAAAACTCATTACCCACAAGTAGCATTACCCTTCCTTGTACAAATACTTTTGCACGACCCCGGTTGTGATAATTAGGTGCCAACAGCGCTTTCATGTCGCCAAAGTGTTTCTCTTCGATAAATAGAGGGCCAAATGGCCAAAAACCAAAAAACTTATACGAAAATGGTCGGTTGTGGCACTTAGGTACTTCAATTTTCCGTTCCAATTAAATATACTCTGCAGCTTCAAACTAACTGAGCTCGTACAGGAGGCTTGTCCTCATTGCAAAAATTCAGATGCTTCGACCAGTCACCGGCATAACTGACAGCCTCTGGATACGATTTTCAAGTACTTGCAGGAAGTGCACTCTGATTGCACACACGCGGGACAAATCAAAGGGTAGCCCCCGGATAGACAAACCCCCTTTTCTTTGCACCTCGTGTTTAGCTGCGGTATGAATAAGTCACTCCCACCTCGGACGATGCAGTACTCGAGCCGGATGCAGAGATTACATGAGCTAAAGGATGATGACAGCAGTTTTTTTTAAAAAAAAATTATATGTATTGTGCACGACCCATCTCTACCACGCTACAGCAAACAGCGCCCTGGCGGCCGATGACCATCTATCAGGAGCCGACCGAGTCGCTGGTGTGTGTGTTGGCCTTAGTGAGCGGTGCGACAAAAAGAAGAGGGTTTGCACCCCGAATTCAACTGCAGAGTTCGTATTTGTGGTGCTCGCGAACCTAGCAGCAAAATGTTCCAAAGACAACTACGGCATTATTCTACTATTCGAATGTCCATGTTAATATACCCTAATCCCACGTAAAACAATGAGCAAACATAAGAGGGCACGGGGTGCGTTGGGTGTTTCCGCACACTAGTGGGCAGCATCAGAATTCTGTGAATCAGCAGTCGCGTTGCCTAGCGGGACCCTTGCCCCTACATTGCCCACTTTATCTGCGTAGTGGTTTCCCATACCCTCCCTCCACAGTTTCATAATTTCTTCCAGCGCCCGCTCCTCCAGTACAACCTTCCATGTGCCAAGCATGTCTTCATACGCGGGTCTGTACTTATCATACTCGCTCCACGGCTGACCTGCCAGGTTGCTACCACGCCACGGCAGGTATTGTCGGACAAAGTGTGGAATAGCCACCAGCACCGCTTTCAACAAATGAGGCTTTCCATTGAAGTGTTTCAGGATGGCATCCAGTATGTACCAATAATGCATGAGCAGTCTCGGCTCCTGACCTCGCACTGCTTCACCGAAACATTGGTCCACCACCTCCATCACCTTTACAATGGCTACAGGGTCCGTGCAGAGCGTTTCGCATATCATGGTGACGACAGTGATGGAGCGCTGCGTACACCTTTCACTAAATTCCAGAGCAATAATTCGCCGTAGAAGCCGCTGTAGATCATTGTACTTCTCCATATCGGTATCGCTCAGATTGTCGGCACCCTTCGCTGTCGGGGTGGCTGCCGTTTCAGTGCCTCCCGCACTTCCGACTGCGGAGGTAACGCTTGCATTTGGGATAACCTCAGCAGCAGTAGTGGTGTTGGGAGCAATGTGTGTGCGAGTAACCTCCAGCGATGGTTTCGTACTCCTGGTTTTCTCGCAAAATTTATGATCGCTCGCTACCGGTGGTGTGCCCGCTGTCGTGTATGATGATGCTTCGCCATCGCAGTTAGTGGTCAGAGGGCCCGACGGTTGCTTGCTCCAACTTCGACCACGCTTGGTTGCCGGCTTACCTTCACCGTTATATCTTTTATTTCGTGGCGAGCGTCCGCGCGCTGGATGCTTCCTGTGTGGGGGCATGTCGCTATGCGTTTTCCTTCCCTTGCTTTCTCTGTGTTTTGCCGCGCGTGCTTTACACTCGTGGTCTATTGCCTGCGCAGATTCAACGTACAAGGTATTATTCGCGGGGATAAAAAAGGAGACAAGAGAAAATGTAAAAATCAGAATTAGCATCCGTCCACAAGTGGTAAATATCAGCAACGTTTCTCAGATTGTGCGCGGCAAAATATCACCCCTCGTAGGGCAGGAAGTTGGAAGATGCAATGAGCTCGAACACGAGCAAGAAACAAACCAAATAGCAAGGTCGGATAAATAGCCATAAGCCCAAGACACCTTTTTGTCATAGCTCACCCTCGGAATTGATCCCGTCGGCGTCCGTGTGTGGCGTCGCACGGCCTTCACCAAGCAGCAGCAACTCGTTCCAGTTCTCTGCCCGATGTTGTGGGGAGCGGAACCTTGGAATCGGTAGTCCTCCAAAACCCCCGCCACTGCCGCCACCTTCACCACTACTGGTGTTGTCTTCATTATCGTTACCGACGGCGCAGCCGCGAGCACCGGCTGAACTACACGACCGCCTCCGCCTGCGTTTTAAGGTGCGTGGGGCACCGGTGAGAGCATCATGACTCTTCACTATGTTTTGTATGAACCACAGCAGCTGCTTGATGTTCAGTAACTGCGGTGACTGTGTTCCCCATTGCGCAAAGGATGTCCTTGATGCTGGGATCGCAGAATCCTGTGAACTGCTAATGCTTATACTGTCGCCATTACTTATACTCTGATCGCTCAAATGACTGTTGCGGTCAGTGCCGCCATCACTGGTTCTGTCGTCGCGCCTTAATGCACCGTGCGGTGTTGCTTCCCCACTTTGTGCTGCGATAAGGGCGTAACGCTCAACTAACAGAAGGGCGTCTCGATAGCCGGCATTGTATGAGAGAGTGGCATTGCGGTACAACTCTGTCACACCCTTAGCTGCTTCCGCAAAGCGCCGGTGCAGGTCTTTTCCTTCACTCTGCTGTGGCGTGGGCATTTGTTGTTTTGCACTCCTCACTTGTTCTGCGCGACCCAACAAGTCCTCACGATACAGGCCAAACACAACAACAACAACAGCAACGGCCCGATGTAATGGCTACGAAGTGGGGGAAACAAACACGAACGAAATAGGGAAACTGCGGAGGCAGTCGCGCAGACGAAAAAGAAGAGGAAACAAGTTGATATTCAAAACATTACAGAAGTTGTATGGAAATATCGATCCACGACCGCCCTCCCCGCCAAAGTAGGATAAACAAAACAAAACATGGACATGGACATAGGTGAACTGCATTCCTACGCGCATTACTCTACCGTTGATGGGACATTAGACCATACGTTCATATGACTAAGTTGAATTTTCTTTTGTTTTCTTTTTTAAAAAGGGGCAATAACGATTTATTGATTTCCTGTAGCGACTACTGCCATCCCAAACGCCGAAGGCCTTCCGTCATCGACCATCGCGTCAAACCAACGACCCCGTCAGGAAGGGTTTTGAGATTAGTTGTGCCTCGCAGCGGGTACCGGATGAGTTCTCCCCGCAGTGTACGCATATCACCTCCTAGCGCCAGAAGGAAAGCGTGAGCAGCGCATGTGTCCCACTTGCTGATGCTGTTAGGTGGGGCCAAGAATACGTCGCATGCAGCGGCAGCCGCCCCATCTGATGCCGCGAGCATAGAGACAACAAGAAGCATCAACTTATTGCCAGCGCCCCGAGCACTTCGAGGCTCAACGGGCTGCAGTCGGGCCAACAACTGCTCGAAGCGCTTATTGCTGGTTGTGCCAGAACGAATAACACGTAGCATGGCAAGGTTGCTGGTCGTCTTCCTTCCGAGTGACCAAAGAGGAGTCGCCAGCCGTCCCTCGTGCACAATAAAAGGTCCCGCAGAGGGGTCATTCCACACGTATGATAGACCCGTACATCCGGCATTACCGCCCGAAGTTAAGTCATCAACAGTGCTGTAAAAAAAACGATTGGAAACACCGGCAACCGGTACACCGTCAACTGTGATCCCAACAAGCGTCATTGGGGCACCCCACGTCCCGTCAACGAAGCAGCTTGTGGCATCGATTGGGTCAATGAATACCCCAACGCGAGCGCGGAGCTCCTCCACGGTTGATGCTGACACGTGCCGCGAATCACTGGAGGCATGTGCCTCAAGTTCTTTTTGCAGTGGTGCTACGGCGTTCACGTCACGGAACGCTTCCACACAACGTTCCACCTGTATTTTAATGGCATCAGTTGTTGTTGCTTCTTCTTCACCAATAATAGTAAAGGGCGTATCCGGGAATGCCTCAGCGAGGAGGCGCTCCATTAAGCCCTGAGTGACGACATCCGCAGTTGTCACGAGGTCATCAACGGAGCCACCCTCTTTATACTCGAGCTTCCCCTTCACATCAACCGAAACCGCAGCTTTCAGACGGGCACGCAACCGCGCAATTTCCTGCTGGTCCAAATCCGCTATACACACGTCACGACGGGATACTTCCAAACTGCGAAGCTGAATCAGATCGAGCAGAATGTACTGCTGCGCAGCCAAAGCGCCATTCACACATATTTGCAAGAGTTTAACGAGATCCACCTGAGGCATAAGCTGAATGATATAAGACAGATTAACACTTTACAAAAGAAAAAGAAAAAAGAACACCTCACCTAACAGCGCATCCAACAGGGTGCAATACCACGTAAAAGGAAGTGAAGGAACACGCATACATAATACATGAGCATACGCAACGGATAAGCGCAGCCAGCCACCGAATCCCGGACTTTATATTTAGGACAGCGCCAAATGACAGCACACTCTACCATACAAAAACGAACGTAGAAGTCGGTCGGCTGCCCTCCCACAAGAGGCACGCCGGTTGCCCCAATGTGAATGAATTGGTGTCATCGGTGGATGGACAAGTGCACCCCCAGTAACCTCTTACAGAAATAACAGGTCTAAAAAATAAGGGAGCAACACATCACGTAGGGGCATTCACGTAGTCGGCACGCAACTCACCAAACAACCGCACCAATCACCTTTTGCAACCAGATCAAAAATGTGGTAGGGCACAATAGAAAGTAAAACATTTGGAGGTGGCACCTGAGACACATAACTAAACAGAGGAAAAAGTCGTTCCAACCAGCGACTATTGACCATCCTGGTGCTACTGCTTAAAAGCCTACCGTCGGGTCGACTGAATTGGTACCTTAAAAGGAAGTCGACCACCGTTCAAGATAGCTGCCAACATCAACCACTGGGAAAAAAAACGTCATCTAATTAGACTCAACGTCAAAATAATACTACCGTTCAGGGACATGCCCACGCCATCGCCCAGCACACCCATCAAAATTAGTAAAGATGTACAATTATGCCCTCATGCCATTACACTCCGCGACATTTACTGACCAAACAACAGTTAACGAAGAGCAGTTAGAGCCGTGTGGACACACACATCAACGCATTAGAGACAATACTTTTGACTCTACGGTTTAACTGGATGGATAACGTAAACGATATATACCGGCGAATTTCTGGTTAAATAATTATTCTCTTCCTCAGGCCAACAAGGAAGCTTTGCCGTTCCACCAGAACGCCGGCGAATCGTGCGTAGAAATGGCCCTAACTTTCCATCACATGGCGGAAGACACACACTCGTAAAGTGTTGCGCAACATCACCCTTGCCTGCGTTATGAAAGTGACAAGGTGCGGCGTCAACAATAATCAGGCCCTTATACCTGATCTTATCTTGCAGCACTAAAGCGGTCATTACATCCTCATGCAACACACTCATGGAAAGGTACTGCCTCATACGCCATATGGAGTAGGGTGCCTTCAAAAGTCGTTCAAGAGGCCTGTAGGAGGCAACAGCTTCTGCAACATCCCTGGAAAAGGTAGTGAAGTATCCTGCAGCGAATGGTATCCCACCCGACCTCCAGAAGAATGTGGCACCATAGACACGGCCCATATATAATCCATTACGAGGCATCACACGGAGGTCCGCGAGATACTGCGGTACACGGACAAACACATCGTCGTCACCTTTCACAATATAACTTACATTTGGAAAGGCGGTAACGGCAAACTGAAGCCAAAGGAAGGTCTTGCGGCTCATCACAAGCTCTGACTCAACTCCCCAGCTTCCACCTTCACCAATTTTCCTTCGTGCGAGAGAACACACATCATTGGTTGGAAGCATAACCACGTCATTTGT
>NW_027124249.1:0-3636 GCF_001457755.1 Trypanosoma equiperdum | reverse complement strand
GCCCCAAAAGCATACAAACACACACCCTTCCGTTTCCCCACCGCCCTGGGCCACCCTGACAAATCAGGCGGCCCCAAAAGCATACAAACACACACCCTTCCGTTTCCCCACCGCCCTGGGCCACACGGAAAAAAAGGGGAGGGGTCTTTTAAAGAGCGACGGGGGCGAGACTTATGTCTCGATTTCTTTTTATGGGAAAAGACGCGGCGGCTGATAGTATAGCATTTCCCTTACTCTTTGTTCATTATTTTTTTTTTCGCTTTTGATGGATTTTATATAGATCTGTGTTTTTTATTCTTGAAAACGGGTTGTGTAAATTTTATTTATTTTTTTTGTGTGAATAGCTGTGGAATCTTTTGAAAGCCGATACTGCCAAAGTGAGAATGCTGTTTTATTTATGATCTTCTCGTATTTTCGGTTTTGAATGGGGGGAGTTACAATTTAATTTTTTTCTTTGCCGGCGACGATACCATTTTTACTATTTCTGTTGCTATTAGGGCGCGGGGCTTATTCCGCATTTGTTCATGCACCTTTTCTGCCTTTTGCTTCCGCTCTCACGTGGAGGACTGTTTGGTGCGCTATTGAGGGATGATCCGGTGAGATGCACTTTTTATTTTTGACGCTACCGGCGATACCATTGACTTTGTTGGTCGAGTAACTTTTGACCACTTAATCGCCGCGTTAGTCCATATTTAACGCGATGTTGCCTATGAAATTTGACTCTCCTTCTCTTTATTTCCCTCTTTCTTCCTTTTAAAGATAATAATAATAATCACGTTAATCCTTTGCGACCTTTGCGAGGAACAAGAGTAACTTCTGATGGTGAACGGAACGTTTCCACAAGAAAGAAAAGGCAATACAAATAGGAATAAAAGTTTGATTTCTGTAAGAGAAGCAAAACACACAGAAAGAAAATGGTGGAAGAAACAACAGATGAAAGAAGGGAAGAGAAAGCTGCAGCAACTACAGAGGCGAGAGTGGTGGTGGGAAAAAGAAAAAAAAATGGAGGCGACACGCTTCATTTCGAACCCTCCTTGTGTGTGTGTTTGTGTTTGTTTTTGTTTTTGTTTTTCCCTCCTCCTCCTCCTCATGCTCTTCTTTTTTTTTCTTTTTGTTAGCCGCCTTTGGATAGGGAAGGAAAGGGAAGGGAAGGGAAAAGAAGGGGAGTTTTAGCGTGCCTTTGAGGAATTTGTGCCGGATCCTCTGGATAATTCCGTGTCCTCCGCTGCCGCCTCGTGCATTTCAATCTGCCGTAATATTGATTTCTTACTTGTGTCTTCCAATTCCCCTCCCAAAATAACTTCGTCAAGCACAAAATATGCCCGGTGGAAGTTGAAGATAAGGTCCAGCTCGCAAACATTGCCAAAGTATCGGTCCAATAGCTCTACGAAGTGGTGAATCATCTCCAAAATTGCCAATTCATTGTCTTGCTTGTCAATGCAGGCAATAAAATAAAGAGACGCATACCGCTGGCAAACATATTTGGAGCCGCGGAGCTCCAACACGTTGGAGAAACGGGCGGAACGACCCAAAGCGGTTTGGCAAAGTTCACGAACAATTCGAGTTTTTTCTTTGTTCGGTATGGAAACGTACCACTTCGCCAACCGTACTTTGCCTTGGCGACTTATAAGCAAAAGATATCTTATCATGCCAATGACGTTATGGATGGAATTGGCACGCGCGGCCACCGCAAGTTTAATATATGCTTCTGGTTTACCTCCTTCCTTCGTCACACCTTCTTTTTAGAACTTTTTTTTTGTTTTTTTTCGGTTAATTTTTTTTTGGGGGGGGGGGGGAAAGGAAAGGGAAAAGGAAAGGGAAAAGTCAGAAGGGGGATGGAAAATATAAGTGAAGTCGTCGTTTTGGGATCAGAAATGGAAACAAAAAAGACCGAATGGAATTGTACACGCATGTGCATATGCTTGGTAGCGGTTTACGGTTTCAAAAGCGCGCATTCACACAGTTACAAAACCAACTACATCACGCTAGAAGAGGCAACTCCAACATATACGGAAGTGACACATTCTCCCACTGTACGGTTCGAATTGCAAAAAAAAAAACAAATGGGCAGGGCCGAACAGGCAGCAGAAAAAAAAACGTATGGCACGGCATCACTCGGGAAGCCCAGTTGAAACCCCACAGAAAACCCAAACACACAGATATAAACAACAAAGAGAGCAAAAACAGGACCCTTTTCTTTTCTTTTTCTTTTTGCCCATGGTTTTACTTTTTGTTTGTTCGATTGTTTTTTACCTCACCTCATCAAAGACAATCTCTTCGGAGCCCCTTCATTTGGCAAGTTTCCCCCAAACATGTCATCATACAAATGATCCCCCATGTATCGTATGTAACCCCAATTCGACGTGCGCGGCGGATGCGCCCTCTCCTCTTCTTCCTTTTGACTCCCATGCGACACATGTTTGTTCGCCAATTCCTGACCACATTTTCTCCAAACACCCTCAACGCGCACGATATACTCCGAAACACGACAAAAAACCATTTCCGCAAGGAGGGCCCGACAGGTGTATTCCGAAAGAACTTGCCAATAGGGGTCGCAAACGTGCTTGGAGCCATCGGCACGTTTCAGTGGGCAGGCAACGCTATCACACTCCAATGCCCATCGTAATTGACCCATCACGCCGCGACAAAACATTCCTTTCCAATGATATGAATAAACCCCCTCAGCAGATGCGGTAACGGACGAATCTTCACTTCCCTTTTGTTCGGCGTTGAATGCCAGTCGCTGCTGCGAGTTTCCGCATCCTGAAGTATTGCCTTTTCCTCCTGTTGTATCGCCTCCTCCTTGACCCGCTGGAAGCAACCCCTGGAAGTTACACAAGTCGAATACCGTTTCACCGTTATACGTCGAGGCTATCATTTGTGTTAAGGCGGAGATCTCCTTTGCGTCCGCAAATGGAAACATATTTACTAAATTTGGAAATAATTCCTTGAATGTCACGAGAGAACCGTGGAATGACGCGCCGCCGCCCAGCGAACCCCGATCGGTGCGCACGATACCATTGTCAATCAAATGTTGAATGCAAGCGTAGAGCTCCAAACGCCGCTTGTAATGCTCCATTCGATCGTAATAATCCATCAAAAGACTAAGACCTCCCCTCTTTCCAGTTGAGTCGCGTACATAATCCAAAATACAACCACTAAAAAAACCCTCGCCACCATCCAACACAAGTCGCGGAGAAGCATGGCGACGCAGCAAAGTGCATTCCTCCACTTCCCACCATAATGTCGATGGTGACCAGCGGCGCCCGTATTGAGTTATCGCATTATAAAACATCTCCAAACAAATGTGATCGCGCTTCCCGCGGTGCTCGCTCCAACTGTTAAGTGGCTCCAAGCAAAGACTGCACCAATTCTCCGTTTCATTCCAAACCCGTGTAGAACCAACAACATTGTTGCTGCAACCATATGGGTGAAGTGAAGTAACTTCATGAGCAATACCAATTGAACTGCCGCTACTGCGAGCCCTGCGTTGATGATTGAGGCAAAATCGTCGCAGAGACGAGGACCGCAACCTACAAAAGAAAGCAGCGGTACCAAATACAGGAGTCATATATCCCCTACCAACTACTCCTTTCTGGAAAGGAATATATAAATAAATAAATAAATAAATAAATA
>NW_027123737.1:0-6886 GCF_001457755.1 Trypanosoma equiperdum | reverse complement strand
AGATATCGAATGCCAAGACTCGGAGTGATGAATATGTAACTTTGGCTGAGGATGTCTTGTGGGAGAACAGAAATGCCACCGATCCCGTCGAGCGTGCGAAGCGTGTTGCTTCCAACGTTACTGAGGCCGCCAAGAAAGCTGAAACCGCATCCATTGAGACTGAGTTTAGGGCGGAGAATATTGAAGAGATCAGGAGCAATCGTGTAGCAGCGTTAGAGCGCATGTTGAAGGAGGTGGCAGGACACAATTCCAATTGGAGAGTCAGGAGCGCGGCTGAAAAATGCAAGGGAGCTGCTGAAAGCGTGTCTTCCGATTCCCTTAACGGTACGCTGTTGGAGTTGTTTAGTACGTTACCTGAGGGTGCTTCGGAAGGTTTGGAGGATGACACCCGGGAAAGTTCCGGGGAGCTGTGGAAGCTGGAGTTTGTGCTCTACAATGTCGTTACTTGGAGGTCGGTGGCGCTCAAAGGTGAGTCTACGGTGAAGGAACTGGTCGAGGGAACAAAGGCCTCTATCACCAGAAAGTACAATCTTACTCTGAATCAGACACAAGCAGTGTGTTTGATGGTTGAGCAGTACAGAGGCCTAAAAGGTGCAGTGGACGCATTCACGGAGCAAGCTGTGAGCCGTTCTGCAATGGTTTCTAAAGTGGAGGAACGGAGCCAAGCGGATGCAAAGCGTCCGGGGGGACACATGGATCAGGTGAAGCGGGCCGTTGCTGAGGTTGCGAAAGCAGTAAGTAAAGCACAGAATGTGTTTAAGAAGGTAAGCAGGTATGCAAGGAATCTCAAAAGTATAAGGGCTCATTACCTACCACTCATGGAAAATACGCTAAGGAAGATAGCTGGAAATGCTGCAGATGAGAAAGCAAAGAAGGCTGCTGAGGTGTGCGGGGAAACAGCTTGGGTGGTGACACCCAAATCTCTGGATGATATGAGGAAGAAACTTATGGACAACTTTCCAAATCTCTCGGAGCGACTGGAGAGTGACACACGTGTGGTCTCTCATATGCTTGAAGATCTGAATACATCCACACAGCTGATTACTATTGCCAGCATTGCCGTGCGGAGAAAAGAGGTCAAACTGAATAAAACGATGGAGGTGGCTGGAGTTGCTTCTCTGATCGAGTTTGGTGAAGGTCGTTTGTCTTCAATGGGAAGTGCAGCAAGCAATAAGAACCACAATTTACGCTTATTATTATTTTCCCTTACTTTCACATTAGTTGGTCTTTTGTAGTCCAAGTAGTACCGTTTCGGTGTAGCAGCCAAGGATTAGCGTGAGGGATTACATACACGCAAACGTGTCATTGTTGGGTGTTACTTAAGGCTTCTCGTTATGGTTTTATCGTTGCCAATTAAAAAAAACTAGAGTTGTAATGTTATATACTTTGTATTTTTTTTTTAACTACCTCTGTGTTTGCAACTTTTTTTTTTAAATATTTTTTTCAGTTCCATGCAAAGCCTGTTTTTAAGAGTATTATACACTTTTTTTCTTCATCTAAAATTTTTTTTTGGAGAGTTGTAAAGGATTGTATTTTTTTTCTTTTTTTAAAATTTTATATTATTGTTTTTTTTCCACTCCTGTAGATTTCGGTGCGTTTTCCTTGTCGGTTTGATGCGAAAGAGAGCAGTTTTTTTTTTTGGGGGGGGGGAGCTGTTCCTTTTTTTTTTAATTGTGTGGGTGAAGAAACTTTTTTTGTGGGGAACTGTGTTTGTTTGGCCTTTAAAAAAAAAAAAAACAAACAATCCAACTTTCTCTAATTGGTTTATATATACAACTGTATTATGCCTTTGTTGTGGAGTTGTAGGCTTTTGCCTGTCATGTATTCCTTTTACGCTATTGTTGTGTTTCTTATTACAAGCTTCAATTTGTGTAACTAACTTCCTGTTTGTACGTAATTGAGCTTCTTACATTTTTTTTTTAAAAAACCTCTGTGATGATATGTGTAGAGTTTGTAGGAGTTTAATAACTGTTGTTATGCCGTGCCCCATCAGCCGGCTTTCGAAAGAGCTAAAAGAAGTTCAGCGTGACCCTGACAATGATGTTGTGCTAAAGCTGGCGGAATCAAATAATTTATTTTCATGGGAAGCGGTGTTAGATGGACCTCCAGACACACCGTATGAAGGTGGTAGTTTTTGTCTTCGTTTACAAATACCACCGGATTACCCAATGGTGCCTCCCGTTGCGTGGTTTGTGACGAAAGTTTTTCATCCTAATGTTAACTTCGATACGGGCGCTGTGTGCCTTGATATTTTGAAAAGTCGGTGGTCTCCTGCGTGGACTATTTCCAGTGTTTGTCGTGCAATCATTAGTTTGCTAACGGAACCTGACGCCAGAAGCCCCTTCAACTGCGACGCGGGAAATTTGCTACGCGCAGGAGACGTAATGGGTTATAACTCACTTGCACGTATGTATGCTATTACTGAAGCTGGTGCACCACCTTTCAATGATGGGGAGTAGAGACGAGTGGAATTGTTGTTTTGTTTTGTTTTGCGGTGCTGACTGAAAAACATTCCCTCGCTCTTTTTAACTTTCATGGTTTCCGAGTGTTTTTTTTTTCGACTTCCATATGCCTGATCTTTACAAACGGTTTCGCAATTTTAGTAGTGTTTGTTTATTTCTTGAATAGGTTTACTTCCCCCATTTGGCAGCTCCGTCTGTTTTGCCAGCTGTTCTTACGCTTCGAGATACAAAATGCATTGATAACATCCCCGCTACTTCTCATTTCGACCTTTTTTTTTGTAAAATATTCTCCAACTTGCATTTAAATTCTTGTAGATTATCAAGAAAAAAAAGCAACAGATACACGAGCGATAAAGAAGGGAAGCGAATTGAGAAGAAGGTACTGCTTAAAGAGAAAAAAAAGCTAAAAAAAATACAGAACAGAAAATCATCATTTTTGAAGGAAGCCAAGAAAAACCACACACACAAAAAACAAATTGTAAAGAAAAAATTAAAAAAAACAAACAAACAAACAGACAAACAGAGTAAAGGACTAGGAAAAGGCAGAAGTCTTTTTTCTGCATTGTTGTCGAAGAAGCTGTGAGAGCAACAGGAGGAAGAGGAAAAGAAAGCATCTGTGGAAAAGGATTATTTGATTTGGAGACGAGCGTGGGCAAAGGTTGCAAGCCTTCTTTCCGTCTATAGCATCCTATTGTTATTTGTACTGCGGTCCATTGAGTCCTATACCAATGACTGAATTCAATTACGATACGATGTTTCTCTGCACCTCCGATGACCGAGATAATCTTGACACCATCACGGAGAGCCTCACACGGCAAATGAACGATGATGATGATGATGATGACAACATAATGGTAATGCGCAAAGCGAGGTCCGGGGCAGCGGCTCCTGCATCGACGGCTGTTGTACCAGAGGGTGCTGCAAATCATCTTCACACGGCCCTGGACACTGAGGCGATGTTACGCTCGAAGGATTCCAAATCTCTCCTTGTTTCTCAAGAGTCCGGTCACTCGACCTTTGAAACGTCACGAACGTTGGATCAGGTAGACTCAAAGAGCCTACTCAGTGCATATTCGCGCTTCTCTCAGCCGCTGAGTTCCAGTGAGCCGCCAACCCCCGGTGTGATGAGTGTGACTGAACCCTCCGCAACTTCTCCACCTGCTCCGGTCTCTGCAAATCCCGTGGCCGGTTATGATCAGCCGCCTGCCGGTACGGGCCAGCGAACTCTTCCGTCATATAATCCGCAGGAGGATTGCCCGCCTCCCTACGAGTGGGTTGGGGAGCGATCGAAACACGCACAGATGCCTGTGGCGCAGCAAATGCCGTTGGCCAACCCACAAGTTGCTCGGGCCTCAGCAGGGGTTCAATCCATCGTGCAGATGCCTGGTGGCGTGTACTCTATGGGAACACAAATTGTCCCCTCGAGTTTATTGTCGGTTTCCATGCAGAAACGGCCTGCGGTAGTTCCACAGCAGCAACAAACCGCCTTGAGTGGTGCGTTTACGCCGGCAGTTGGTTTGAATCAAATGGTTCAATCCTTTGCGGCTCCTCCTTCGCCGATGGCAACTTCGGCACCAGGGGCAACTCAGCGCCTTCAGGCCACTCCGTCCCTCGCTTCCGGGACATCTGCACCGCCACCGGGTTATGTGCAGTTCCTAACACCTGTGCAAAATGTAAATGGTTCCACTGGATGCCAGATGGTGATGGTACCAACCCAGCAAATTAGTCAGGTGGGTAGCGTGCAAAGCCCAATAGGTCAGGACCTTCGTGACTTTTCCCAGCAACAACAGCAGCAACAGGTAATGCAATACGTTTGGAAGGCTCCGCCTCAGCAACTCCAGCCGCAGCAATTGGCTCAACCCCAGCAGTTCGTTACACAACAATACTCCAACATTTCCCGCCCACCGCAGGGGTATGCAATTGTTCAACCTGGTGGACAGCAGTCGTGTATGATGGCTATAAGTACAAATCAGCTCCAGCAGGTGCAACCTCAAGCGTACATTCAGCAGCAGCTTCAACCCAATTCAACGAGGCAAGTTTTTATTACCAACCAACACCCCCAACAACAGTTATTTGCCACACCTGTTATGCCGACAACGTTGCCCATGGGATGTCGCTTCAATTAAACTCTTTTCCTTCTCCAATTTTAATACCTGTTACGTTACACGGACATGAGCCTGACGAGGAGTAAAACCAATCGACCGAACAAGAAGTTAGAGTGGAAGTTTTCATTTTGGAGATTGCGCATAAATATGAGAGTTTCCGTTTGTATTCCCCCCCGAGAGTGTTCCGAAGGGGACATGATATGGATGTTTCCTCGTTGCCGCGACAGGAGGAGCATCTGCTTTATTATTTTCTTTACTTTCGTTTTCGTTTTCTCCTACGTTCTTGTTTATTCCTGTTTCCTCCACCCGACTGGGTTCTTTTCGTTTTTCGTTTTTTTTTTGTTCTTTTCCTTTATTGCTTATCTTGTTCGTTTATTGTTTTTCTTCCCCATAACCTGTAGAACCAAGAGGGTGTTATTGGTAGTGGGCCAATGTTTCGCTTGACGCACGTCATTTTCCTTTGACATTTGTTTCCTTTTTTTTTTATATTTGACTTTATATCTTTTCCTTTTTTTCATTTTCTGGCGGTTTCCATTTTCCTTTTCTTTTAAGTTGTCTTATCTACTAATCCCTATGTGTTTGACATAACTGTCGATCACTATTTTTGTTTTATTATTATTATTATTATTTATTTATTTTTCACGTTCCTATTTTGATTTCTTTCTTTTTTTTTTGATGTTGCTCCTTTTTTTTCCCCCCCCCGTTTACCTGCTGTTTTATCAGGGCTGCGTGGGCTTTTGCTCCTCTTCCTCTTTTTCATTATCTTTATTATCTTTATTATTCTTCCTGTTGGAGTTCCCTTTTGAAAGATTGTTGAAATGAAACATAACGGTGTGTTTACGTGGGAATGGGGGGTGGGGCGTAAATAAAAAAGGTGAGATAAAAATAAAAGCAAAGAGAAACAGAAAAAAAAAAAGGGGAAAAGAGGGGAAAAAAAAAGAAAAAAAAAGAACAACAGAGAAATTTGTGATATATTGCTCCTTCTTTTACTTTTACTTTTGTTTTTTTTTTAAAAAAAAAGAAAAATACTTTTTGCTTATCTTCTCCCTCATTTTTCTTTTTCTTTCTTTCTTTCTTTTCCCCCTTTTTTTCCCTTTACCATTCGTAACCACCGTCACACTTCACAACCTAAAGAAAATGCAATGGGAGAACAAAAAATAGTTAAAAAAAATAATAACAAAAAAAACAAAGCAAAAATAAAACACCAATGAAAGAAAAAGAAGGAAAACAAATCATTTTTTTTTAAAAGAAGAAATGAACTAAATTAAACAATCGAACAAATAAATAAAAAGTTGCATGCAAAAAAAAAAGAAAAGAAAACAACAACAACAACTAAAAGAAATAAAAGCACGATTCTTCCTTCTGTTCCCATTCCATTTCACTCCATTCCGCTCTTTTCTTATATTTTTAACATGCCTGCTTTAAGCTTTCCTCTTTCTTTCTTTCTTTTTCTTTTTTTTACTTCGTCTCTGTTTTTTGCGTTTGTGTTATTATTATTATTATTTATTTATTTGTTTTTTAACTGTTTTTTTTCTTTCCCTTTCTCTCTCTCTCTTGTCTTTTCTTGTGCTCTTTTATAATTTTTTTTTCTTTGTTTTCCATTACTTATCCGTAAGTGTTTTTTTTTCTTATTATTCTTGTTTGTTTGTTTTTTCCTGTTATTGTTGCGATTTTGTTGTTGTATTTTTATTTTCACTGCTTCACCTCTTGCTGCTGCTGTTTTTTTTTTCCCCTGTTTCCTTTTCCCGTCTTTGTTAGTTTTTTTTGTGTGTTTTTTTTCTTTAAATTTTTTTCCCCCTCATTCAAATAAACTCCACTCGGTTCCACTTTCCTTTTTTTCTTTGAAAAAAAATAAAATAATTAATTTACGTCCCCATTTCATTTCCATCTCAATGTATGTGTGTAAATTATATTTGTGTTGCAATGTCTTAAAATTGTTTCCGCTTGTGTGTTTGTGTTTAAATAAATGTATTGGGAGGAAAGGGGAAATTAAACACGAACAAAAATTGTAAAGGAACAATAAAATAAAATAGAAAAACAAAAGAAAATGAAGAAAAAAAATCCTTTTTTTAAAAAAAAAAGAAAAAGAGAAAGAAGAGATAGAATAAAAGTCAAGGGAATTTGGGTACTGAAGGGATTTGTAATATGATTGTTAACGCAATGTAACGGAAGGGTATATGTAAAAATGTATATATACGTTAAGAATTAAATATTAATAAATATATAAGTGAATAAGTGCATGCACTTGTATTTAAGTGCAAGGTGGGCTGCTTGTCAATAGTGTTTCTTGTGCTTTTCCCCCTTTTTTTATTTTATTTT
>NW_027123510.1:0-3340 GCF_001457755.1 Trypanosoma equiperdum | reverse complement strand
CGTTGAGGTGGCCGGCATCGCCAGGGGAAACAGAATGACGACACCGACACAGCCAACAGCTACATCTTAATTGCGGGAGGTGCAGCCGCCGTAGCTGGACATATGGGCGACTGCAGGAGCCCGCCTGAGCTCACCAATACACAGGGAAATTTTGCAACGGCAAACACACAAACGGGGGCCGACTGCGCCTTCAAAACGGTCCACAGCATCAAATTTTTACAAGGGCAGCCACCACACGGTGCCATCAGATTCGGTGCTGGTTTGTGTAGAACATCGACTAGCGAGTTAGCCGGCGACAGAAACTGGGGCAGCAAAATAGGAGAACTCGAAGGCGTCAAGCAACACAAGTCCACCCTCACCGACCTAGATACGGTAACTGCGGAGACGGCGGCACCGGCATTTACAACAACTGCCGACATCAAGAGTATCATCAATACGGAGGCGCCAGCAGCGGGGTTAGCAGATGCAATCAAGGAACCTGTCGGCAACAAGGACGTTACAGAAACGACAAAACTTACCAGGATAATCAAAGGTTTGTTCGGAGACGTTGCGGGCGCTTAGTCACCGGCGTTACTGAAAAAACTTGAGGAGCTGCACATAAAACCAGGCTCTGACGGCCCGGAACAAAAGCTCCTATAGGCAGACACCTGCGCAGTAGCGGCAGCATTAGCACAAGAGTCAGGTTTGCAAAAGAAACAAGCGCAGCAAAGACACAAAAACAGCAAACATGCGACAACAAAAAGACGAAAAAACGTTCAGCGGCGCTTTAGTTTACCTCGGCACAAAACCAACGGCTGACAATTGTGGCTTGGCAGCCAACGAAGGGTGCGTTGACATCACAGAGCTGGCGGCAAACAAGGCAGCAGCCGCTGTGAAAACAGAAAACTGGATAGACAAACTTTCAGAATCAGCAGAAACCCTAAGAATAGCTGAGGCAGATACAAACAAGAGAAAAGAAACGGTGGTGCGCCTACAAAATTTAGTAAAGGGCGACAACTGGCGAATCACACCTATGTCGCGTTCCCCAGATCCAACATCGCAACGCGGCAACTGAGTAATCGCTATCCTCGCCTGTACTTCACCCTCATTCCCTACATGTTTTTCAACTCCTACGATAAAAGAAAAGCTATGAAAGGTAAACTACCAGAAAGATGTCTTACTTGGCACACAGATGAATAGCATGTATTCCATTGTTCGAGGCGTAATTAGACTTACACTACAAAAGGTTTAGAACAGATTTTTTTCATGAAAACATGGCATGCCAATAACAACAAAAATTGTTAAGTACGTGTACCCGTGCGAACTCGCACAAAAGCATGTATGCAAAATCATCAGTAGAACATTAGTAAACAGGAGAAAATGTATCTAAACATATCTGTCAAATGGTAGAATTAGTATTAGTATTGTCCGCATTCACAGTGATATTGGTATCGCGCAGCAGCGAAGTAAAGTTGTTGTGAACTTTGTTAAAGTGAGAGTAAAGGGAAGTGATATTTGTCATCTTTGTAAGAAGTACAGAGGGCGGTTTCCCGGCTGAAAAAGGTGCGATGAGGGGTGCGAAGATGTCCTGAACTTTGACTATAAGTCGAAAAAAAGCGGAATCATTTTGAGACCATTCCAACACTCCACTCGAATTAATTCTTGCACCGCTTATATACAAGTTATTTCTTGGTAAATTAAAGCACTTGCTTACCTGACCAGATTCAGTCATAACATTTATTTCAAGGCAGCCATCCTTGTACTTTTTAAGGGTACTCTCTGTCACATTGACTCCAAGTGGACACGTATGGGCGCTACACTTGACTGAAAACTCCCCTGTACTTATAATTTTTCCGTTTCTACACTGTAAGACTTCCTCATCGTCGCTCTTCACCGCCTTAACATCGTCCCAAACTGTCCTAACAATCTCAGAAATAGCCGTGTAGTATTTATTTGCTGTTATGAGAGTAGATGGCAATACTTCCCTCATTGCCCTTACACTTTCATTTACATCTGCGAATAATCCACCCACCTTGGCTACAAGGTCTCCCATTGCATTTCCATAAGATATAAGTTTTTCCAATTTATCATGTTTCCCTTCCATTACACCGCTGATAACACTAAGGTATTTAACACATTCAGCTGTTTCCCCTTCCATGTCATCCAATATACGAGATGCATCTGCGTATACTTCCTCATTTACAAATAGTTTCTCTTCTCCATCGTTGTACAATTTGTTCAGTGCATTCGAAAGGCAGCTGAGATAGCAAACGGACTCAGGAACATTTTTGCCGTAATAATCGTCCACCAGCGTACAGTCACGTGCCAGACTAAAACTTATAAGAAGAAAAGACAAACTCAACCACACTCCTATCCTAGTCTTCTTCAAGTGTATTTTAGGCATATATAAATAGTTGGTACCTTCCCTTCCTGTATTGAGTGAAAAGAAGAGCGGGAAAACAATGTTTTTACTTTTGTTGTGATTGCCACACCCATCGTTTGCATCGTATGTGTTCTTGCTGAAAAATCTGAGTCTTTCATAACCACGGGAAAGTTAGTTTGAAGATAGGGAAGGTGGTGAAAGGGTCTTTAGCCCTCCATCCGCTCAAAATGCGGAGGGTGTTAGTTGGGATGGGCGTTTCAAAAACTTACTCCCTATGGCACTTCTCTTTGGTGTAAAAGGAAAACAAGAATTGTGCCATTTATTGTATTTCATGTTAAAAAGGGCAGCATCCTGCGCATCCCTTTAGTGGGTTCCCTAAAAGCACACACATTTCACCAAACAAAATCAGATGACACCACATACATGTGGCTCTAGCGGTAAAGAAGTTACTGACAACATTAAAAAAACTCACGTGACTACGACCACCTCATTTATAATCTAGTTAATAATGTAAATAATCCACAATGAAACAAAAACCCAACAGTATCGGTTTCTCATAGATTGAAATCCATGGTGTGTACATTTCTTCGCAAAAACTTTCGCCGGAAATTCGTCCATACCCTTCACACAAAATTGCTTCTCCCTATATCGCATCGATGGCCAAGCCCCGGGATAGCCTATACTTACGTCACAACTTTTTCCGACTCCAAGTAAGCGCGCATTAAGGCACCATTAATACCGACAGATCTTACCATTGTGACAAATTTTTTCTGAAGATTATTTATATTGCCCCGTCTCAACCATTCACTGTTAAGTCGACTGCGTCAACGACCTGGAATTAACTTTCAATGAGTCAAAAGATACCTTTTGTCCGTGACGACAACGGGGACAGATGTAACAACCTACAGGACCTCAACCCAAGGGGGTTAGGTATTTATTGCATAAAACACAGATCTATTCCGTAACTCCATCGTGTCG
>NW_027123138.1:2772-6183 GCF_001457755.1 Trypanosoma equiperdum | reverse complement strand
TCTCTCTTCGGATATACAACCCTTATCACCCTCTGCATTGCTGATGTTACATGTTGTTTCACCAGTTGCATGCTTTCTTTCCCTTCACTCATTTGTGTTGCCGTAAGGATTTAAGGTATGTGATTGCCTCCATTCCCTCCAGAGTGTGATGTCGATGCATGAGCTTAGTTATGTACTGAAACCCGCGTTGCCTCGCAGTATAACAAAGTTCCCCCACCGTCACAGTTATTGCAGCTTATACTAATTATTGTATTGTGAGGGAGTTTTGTAACACGTTTCCATATTGTTGGAGAAGTGGCGTATGCCGGAACGAGATGTTTGTGCAACTTTTGCCGTTGTTCTATCTTGTACAGTTCGTGTGCTGTTGTCTGAACGTTGCTGCTACGGTATGCCTAGTTGTGCGTTTGCCTTTTTTTGTCCGCGTGTTGCCTCTCTATTCGATTGAAAGCAGCAAAGTAGGGCCGCTGGTCTCATTAGCTGTTTTTTTTTAAATATTGCAATGGACTTAGAATGCGTTGAGAAACTGCAAATGAGCGATTTGGTTGCTATATCTCTATGTATTGCTTCTGCTGCTGCTAAAACTCTGTTGAGTAATGGGGGGGGGGGTTCGTGCCAACAGCTGCTTCAGCTTGGGGCTGTTGTGTGTCCAACTTTGTTTGTTTACGTGTTGGTGATAACAAGGATGTGGTTAAGAATGTCTTTGCGTGGTGGTGCACTTTCACACGTGTTACCATTGGGGATGTGGGAAGAGCGTGTTGTGGCGACTATAGATGATCACATTGGGAAAGTTGCTGCGCTAATTTGGAGGGGCGACACCGCTTATGTGCTGTTAAGGGCCGTAGGGGGCTTAAAACAAGGTGCTTAGTTAAGGTGACGGGGCTTTCCAAGTTCTTGAATGGTGCTGAGTGCTTATGCGTCTACCTTTACCCGCATGCTTTTGCCATGAACATTTTCTGGTGACGACATCTTGTGTGCTATGCGGAAGTGTGCTGCCGGTGCATTTCCATTTGTGGTATAAGGCGTGTGTAATGACATCAGCGGTGTCATAAGGGGCGCGCCGGCGGTTACATGGTGCGAGTGCTTCCGCTGATTCTCACTGTCATTTGGCTTTAAGTGGTTTTCCCCCTTATTTCCCATTTCCTTAAGGTGCACTAAGCGACACAAAGTGGCAGGTGCGTTGCGTCCTCGGTAACAACTTGGATGTGCACTGGGGCGTGGCTGTTTGGTCGTGTCACCGGCTATGCAGCGCTCTGCTTTTGATGTTTTTTGTTTGCTCACTGCCCACTTGGATCTTCTGTTAAGCGAGGCATCCACACTAATAAATACTGAATGGCTATTTGAAAAATGAGCGTGGCTCTGCATGAAAGACTGCCTGAAAGGCACCTAACCTCAACCGTATGTGTGTGTGTGTATGTGTGCTCGTATTATTGTTTGGATAAGTGCTACCAAAATATTTCTGTTGTCTATTTAATATTTTTTTAAAAAATTTTTTTGTCTGTTTTTTTTTTTTTGTGGAGCGGGAAAGTTGTACGCAAGGCTGGGGTGCAGTCGCAGCTTTGATGGAGAAACCGTCTTGCAGGGGTGCCGGTTGGGCGCAGCTTTTGTGGTGTTACGGCACCTGTTGCGCTCTACTCCTCCGCCTGATAGTTGAAGCCAGTCAAGCTGCTGAGGGTTTAAAAACCAAAGACGAAGTTGAGAAGGCGTGCCATCTTGCACAACAACTCAAAGAAGTTTCAATTACTTTGGGAGTTATTTACCGGACCACTGAACGACACTCCGTGCAAGTTGAAGCGCATAAAACAGCCATTGACAAACATGCGGATGCGGTGTCGCGAGCTGTGGAGGCGCTCACGAGGGTGGATGTGGCACTTCAGCGATTGAAAGAACTCGGGAAGGCGAATGACACGAAGGCGGTGAAAATTATCGAGAACATTACCTCCGCCAGAGAAAATCTCGCTCTCTTCAATAACGAAACGCAGGCCGTACTGACGGCGAGGGATCATGTGCATAAGCATAGGGCCGCGGCATTGCAGGGGTGGTCTGATGCAAAAGAAAAAGGCGATGCCGCCGCAGAGGATGTTTGGGTTCTGCTTAATGCCGCAAAAAAAGGTAATGGCAGTGCAGACGCCAAAGCAGCTGCAGAGAAATGCTCGAGATATTCCTCAAGCAGTACTTCAGAAACTGAGTTGCAGAAAGCTATTGACGCCGCCGCTAACGTGGGGGGTTTGTCGGCACACAAGTCGAAATATGGCGATGTGCTGAACAAGTTTAAATTGTCTAATGCTTCAGTGGGAGCAGTGAGAGACACATCCGACCGGGGCGGTAAGCATATGGAAAAGGTCAATAATGTGGCAAAACTTCTTAAGGATGCAGAGGTTTCTCTTGCAGCTGCAGCAGCCGAAATTGAGGAGGTTAAAAATGCACATGAAACAAAAGTACAGGAAGAGATGAAGCGCAATGGGAACCCGATCGAAAATGAATCAGAGACTAATTCAGGGGGGAATGCGGAATCACAAGGTAATGGAGATCGTGAAGATAAGAACGACGAGCAACAACAGGTCGATGAGGAGGAAACAAAGGTGGAAAATGGAAGCAGCGAGGAGGGGTCTTGTTGTGGAAACGAAAGTAACGGTCCCCATGTGATGAAAAAACGTCATGGGGTTGAGGGACCAAGGCCCGTTGACGTGGTTAGTGGTTTCCGCAGTTATGCCAGCGCTTCTTTTGCTCTGCTTTCTCTTGTCCGTGTCGGTATGCTCCAGGTGGTGGTGTAGAAAAGACACCGTTTCTTCCAAAGACTGCGCGGGAGTTGCTCCTAAATTGCATTTCCTTCTCTCCTCGTAACATTAAGTGGTCGTGTTGTTGTTTTTTCTTCTTTCCTCTCGCGTGTGGAGGCGAGGCTGAAGACGAACTGCGGCGTCAGACTGCCAAGTGTGAGAAAGAGCGTGAAGTGGTGTGGGGATGATGCCAACGAAGATCTTTTTAATTTTTGGATGTGGGCTTACGTAGTTCGCTGGTAAATATACTTAAGATCTTTCTTTTTTTTTTTTTGTTGTTGTATGTCTTTTTGATTTTGTTGTATTGACTGAATTATTCCCCTTGAGCTTTCTTGTCTTGTACGATACGTTGGCGAGAAGCTGGTTAAACGAAAACTTTGAAGGAAAAAAATGTGGGATGTGTTTGTGTCTGCTTGTGTGTGTAAACGTAATGGAGGCTTCCCCCCCCATTAGTGGCATGCATGCATTTCCGATGCCGACATGCGGTTTTCGGTGAGGGAACAATGCGCCTCACCGTATCATGTACCGTGAACTACAAGCCACAAAAATATGTGCTTGAATAGTAAGTCCTCCCAACTTCATTTCATGACCAGGAAATTAATCATGTCAAGCCATTGAGCAACTTTTTCTCTTCAGT
>NW_027123138.1:0-2762 GCF_001457755.1 Trypanosoma equiperdum | reverse complement strand
AAAAAAAAAAAGGAAGAATAAAGAGAAAGGGAGTGGGAAAACTTTTTTTTTTTTGCTACATGTGCCTTTTCTAGTGTGTGCGAGCGCCCGCTGCGAGGAATTGAGCTTTCTCCTTTCCTTCCTTTTCCTCCTTTCCCCTCTCTATGGATGAATCCAATTTAGGGTCCGCCGCTTTCTTGCTCGCTCCCGCCGTACGCAAAGGAATTATGCCGTTTACCTCAATCAGTTTTTTAGGGCGGCTTGTGGAAGTGCCTTCATCAGTACCGCTTACACCTTTGTTTCCCGGGTTAAACACACCTCCCGCGAAAAATAAATGAATAATAAATTCAGTTTATATTATATGTAATTATCCCAAGTGCGGCGGGTGGCTCTGCTGCCTTGATGGAGAGCGGGCGGAGGTCCTTGTGAGGGTTTACAGCCGCCCTTTCAGTTTTTCTTTACTAACGTTCCTGCGGTGGAAATCATTCGCATTATCAGAGTATTGTACGGTGTCTTAAGTTGATGTTTGCAGTAGCGGACCGGTGGACAAGACGAGCGAAGGTTCACCGCGCAAGGGCGAGAAAAAGCTTTCCCGCACGCTGATTACAGCAGAAAACCTCACTTCTCCTCGGTCTACTTTAAAATCAATGTTGTCGACGCTCGGTTATTGTGACAGCGGGATTGCTTTTACAAGCAACACGTTGTCTTCTTTTTTTGTTTATTTCCTGTTGGGGTCCGTTGGAGTGGCGTTAAAGGCCTTGCTTTGGCGACAGGGCCGCCCAACAGGGTTTGGCTGGGGGCGTGACATCGCACTGGCGTCCATCACGTCCAGCGGGTTACTGGCGTGGTGAAGTCGCAGCTTTCTTTCAAGTGAGAATCCCCTGCTTGGCGGGAAAAAAATGGCTCTGCTTCTGATGGGAAAGGAGGAATTTTGTATTCTTTGACTTACTCCTGCGGTGATGTTGTGTTTGTGGTCCGCTTTTCAAGGGTGAGACCTCCGGGTTCTTAAACGGCACCATCCTCCCCGTTGGTCAGTTCTTTCGCGAAAAGGGTTTGTGTCCGCCGTGTTGGTTGCTGGATCGCCAACCCACAGAAGTTGCCGTTCCTCCACAGCATAGTTGTGTGAACAATGTTCCCCTTTGAGCAGATTAGCGTCGTCTCCATGCCTTGTTTCCTACTGCACCCGCTGCATTTGCATGCCTCAGTTGCGCAGTTAAGCATATCTTCATTCCTGTTTTCCGTGAGAGGCGAAGGGTTGCCGTGTCCTCAAGAGAGGTGTCCTTGAGGGTTGCAGTCTTTTACCGTGCTGGTTAGCTCCACGGCCTCCACCGAAAAGGGGAGAGCCCGAACGCTGGTTTCCCCATTTCCCCGTCTTTTCGATCAAGAACCCCTTGCTTTTAGTAGGTATTAGATCGGTAACTGGGAGATTGTAGCGGGTGTTCGTGTGTGGGGAGCGTTGCGCACTCGCACGGTTTTAAAATGGTTGTTATGTCAAAGCTGTTATTTCCCTTTTGTTCACTATGCCATTTGTTAACCATCTTCCAGTTGTTTGTTATACTCCTATCGATGGATTGTCACTCCTTCAAATATGGTGCTGTAGTTTGAATACTCTCTTGGTGTGCCGCAAAGTGTGGGATACATAACGTGCCACAAGCTAGCGCTTCCAAGGGGGTTTAAACTCGGGAACTGTGAGTGTGAGTCTCGAACCAATGCGATGGTTCTGGTCTGCGCTGAAGGACATTTTATAGGGCCCCCGGATCCTCCCTGTGCCCAACTCGGTGATGCTGAGGTCGATGAATTCCTTCGTTCGCTACGAAACAAAGCATTGGGTTTGGTGGCATTTAGTGCGGTGCCTTCGATGGTGTTGTGCTTTCCTCTCCTGGAATGTGCTGGCTCGGGTTAAGATTTTAGCGGGTGCGGGGGAATGCGGCCCAACTTTTTTGCGCGAAATCTCTTGCATTGACTTGCCGCGTAACCCATGGTGGTTTCGTCAGCCTGGTAGGAGCTGAGACAGCAGCATAATGGGTGGATTCTCGTATCCATTCGTGTGGGCATGCTCCCCACTTGCATGGGTTCCATTTTTGAAACATTGGTGCACTGGGGGTGTGTTCCGTAGGAAGGGCCGCGCGGTTGGGGCTTTAAAAGCACGACTGTAACATCTATATAGTGAAGTGGCGGGTGTACGAGTTGGGAGTGCAACATTTGAGTGCGGTGTTTGTCCTGCATGCCCCCGACTGCTGGTTTTCAGACTTCTTCGATGCCCGGTGTTTCGTAGCAAAACATACCGCTGCCGGCCTAAATGCCGCTGATTCACCACAAAGTGCTTTTCAGTGCCCCCAAACTGGATTGCCAAACTTCTGACAAGTGTATTGTTCCGAGTATGGTGAGCGGACCCCTTCTCTATTATCAATTCTCAAAAACTCTTCGGGAGTCAGGGCCCACGGAACCGAGGGGGCGGATGAGGGAGAGGGGGAAACAACAATTCCGCACCGCGAACAGGCACCGCTCCCCTGGACCTCTTCCTCAGATGTGAGGTGCAGTCAGCCTTTGTTGTCATTGGGGTTAAGCGGAAAGGTGTGTGTCAGTAGGTTGTGAGGTGAAAGCGTTTTCAGATGCATAGTGAGCTTAATGTCCTTTTCACAGTATATCGTGTCTGATAGGTATCTCTTATTAGTATAGTCGAATACTAGTCAATAGTGCATTTTGTGCAAAATGTCCATTTTGTGGCAGTGATGGGGTTGTTTTATGCTATTCCGTGTCTCTGGGTGGGCGTGCATTGAAAA
>NW_027123165.1:1223-1446 GCF_001457755.1 Trypanosoma equiperdum | reverse complement strand
GTACACTGGATTCTATTTCTACTTCATTGTACGCCGCCGTCACCGCTTTTTGTATGATGCTGGTGTGACTTACCATATTTGCGTTTGAAACTCCGCAGAGTCTATTGCCCACACTTCTCCTTGTTTTCTGTTTTTTCTTTAATAACATTTACCTCTTTCTCCCACAAAATGTAGTAGTTACTGTACCACTGATTCACTTACCCCACTGCACTTTTGCAGTTGC
>NW_027123165.1:122-1213 GCF_001457755.1 Trypanosoma equiperdum | reverse complement strand
ACACTCTCCTATTATTATTATTATTATTATTAGTGCGATTAATATTATTATTATAACTCTAACAAATATACATAAAACATGCAACATAACAAAATTGCGAAATTTTATAATAACACTAACTTTTGATAATTTATTAACATTATATTTTACACTCATAGTCAACTCTCATCATAACTTTTTATATCTTTGAGAATATTCACTAATTTTACACTTATGTGTAAAATTATTAAAATATCTTACATTTCAGCAAATTCTTCAAAAATAGCAAATATCATAAATTTCATAGAGTAACAATTCTCAAAATTCTGGAATGCTAAAATTCAAACGTACTCACAAATGAGGCAGCAGCCATCAGAACCAATTTCTTATATACGAGGAAACTGGAATCTTTGCAAATTTTTCTTCAATTTTCAGTCAGGAGCTTTGGTGCAACTGGGTTCCAATTTACCTGCACATTTTTTATTTTTTGTCGGCGGCAGCTTCTGTTTCTGCCTCCTCTGCTGATTTTTTCGAATATAATGAGCATTTTGTGTTTGGATAAGTCATTTTCTCTTCATATTAGTGGGGTTCTTTACATTTTTTCACTTGTTTGGTGTTGGTTACAGCTCTCTTCTTTGGTTAGTTTAGTGCTTTTGGTTTCGACGGCTGTTGTTACTATTATTGGGACATAAATCTGTGATTCCGCTGCTAAGTAAGCATTACGTGCCCGTTTGTTGAGCCACAGAAGTAATTAATTGTTGTTAAAACCTTCTTTGTATTTAATTCCAGCTGTTACAAGTTCTGTAGCTGCAGCGTTAAGGGCTTTTAACCACTTTAGCTCCACTGTCGCCGTTCCTAGTTGAAGTTTGTAGTTTATGCATTGCTCGCCTGTGCCAGTGGCGCCACATGTGTTGTCACTTGTCTTGCCGAGTGTGTACCGGCCGTCTCTGTTAGTTCCGTGGTTGTTCAGTGCCCCTATTCTGCTGATGAGGGTTGCCACCGCAGCTTATATCGTGACTGCTGTTACTATCGTCGGTTTAGTTGCTTTGCCGAACTCTGTTGCTATTGCCGTGTAAGTTCCTATTAAGTTGTGTATTAAGTGCTGTCTTCCC
>NW_027123165.1:0-112 GCF_001457755.1 Trypanosoma equiperdum | reverse complement strand
AACATGCTGCACACCCTGGCGATGCCGGCCACTTCAAGGTGGTGCCAGAGTCCAGTACCCGTCTCATCGGGGGAAGCCAGGAGCCAGCAGCGTTCCTTTCATGGGGAACACT
>NW_027123947.1:3176-6849 GCF_001457755.1 Trypanosoma equiperdum | reverse complement strand
ATATACGAATATTATAATAAGAGCATTAATAAAAATAATGATAATAATAATAAGGGGAAAGAGTGTTGTGAGTGTGTATATACGAATATTAAAATAAGAGTTGTGGTAGATACGAAGTGAATGGCGAAAATAGGACCAATTAAAATAATGGCAAGAGCAAAATGGGAACAATTGATTATTTGGTATGGAGAAAGATTGATGGAATATGCGCAATTTCAAAACACATGAGGGCCATAGGTTTCATTACACACCATGGGGAAGGAGGTGAAATCATGAAGGTACAGAATTTGTCGCACAAGCGACATAGAGTTACCTTTTTATATTAGAAATAGATGCCAAATTATCCATTAGAAGCTGCCAACTAAAAAACCGTAAAAGAAAAAGACGATGCGATAAAAGGTGCGTATTTAAACATTTATAAAAAGTTGATGAGGTACAGCAAGTCAGTGGATATATATGATAAATTCTGTATTAGCATTCAGGTCAAAGATTGACGGTATTTAAAAAACATGCACATCACAGACGAATTCACACTAGCTCAGCATTACTAGACAAAGTTTAAAAAATCCATAGGAAAAGGGTCATAAAATACCGCATTTACAGACTAAGAGGCGAACAAAGCCGAAAGAAAAGAGGTAGAGCAGTGGAAAATACGCAAGATCGGGGATGCAACAAAAGAGGTGCCGTTATATCATCATTGAAAATACGACAGCCGGAAACCGCAAAGTAGATCCCATAAATTTTAAATGCTTAAGACAAAGAAACGTATTCACAATTTCAAGAGGGTTTGGGATTGGATTTGTCGTCGAATAGGATAGGTTCAATAAAAATAAAGACAAAATCACTGGATTTCAGTCAAAGGTGGGTCCACAAAAATCCTAATTTGCTGGAGAAAGTGGTGCCAAGGCTAATGGGCGCTAAGAGAGATATTCCAATAGTAATCTGAAATTGAAATGTGAGAAGTTTGGAGTGTTTTGCATGAATAAGCCAGAGGAGGTAAAGGTAAATAAGTATAGAGGTTGTTTTATGGATAATTCTTCAAAATTATGTGGATTATCATTGAAAGCAGCGTGAAGAGCCAGAATTTTTCAAAAAGAGAAGGACCAAAGACGCCAAGAAAGTTTTATTAACTTGCAAAATAGTTTAGAGATAGTAACTAGTATTAACCCTTGCAAAAATAAGACTTTAAAAATTTGTTATACAAGAACAAGTATTTCGTTTTTACCTAAATTCGAGTATATTAAGATTTAAGAAGCAACAACATTAGGGGTAGTTTTATTAAATTAGAAATGATGTAGTTTACGAGAGTGCAATTAAGTCTCTCTTAGCATGTAGGAAACACAGGAAAGTAATGGCAAGCATTTTTCAAACAACTTTTCATTTCTTCTACAGCCTTCTGAATCATTAAGATTGAAAGAAATCAGTAAAATAAAATGGGAAACAGAACTGACAGAAGCGGTTATGTTGATTTTGGAGGCCCTGCAGCTTATTAAAGGATTTAAAACTGCTGAGACTGTGTAAAATTAAGTGAAAAAACAAAGACAACAAAACTGAGAAACACGAAAGAAGAGCAGTTTTAGGACCTGATTTAGAAGGGAAGTTAACGATAGCAGCAGTAAAGGCGCAGGTGAAACATTAAAAAGGAAGTTTCCGATGCATATTAAAGCTATAACAGTTAATGTACTTCAACAATGGCTAAGCTCTACACGCTGAATATTAACAGACCGTATTCATAGCGACATATTGCAAGTGAGGTGTTGGAACACAACGCATATAGAAGCTCCTAACACACCTCAGACGGAACATGTAATTTTAAGGGCAAGAATCCTACCCAAGGCAGCATTTGACATCGTATAGGTAACACCCTCAGAAGCCTCTAGAATTACCAACAGCAGAACTCTTTCAAGGCTGCAACAAACACGGCTACCCTACAGGCACGAAAACACAGAAGCAGTTTTATAGATTATAAACGCAAGTGGATTCTAATTTTATAAGCGGTGTAAAATGTAGAGCTTGTATAAAGGCATTTCAATCAACTGAAATACCGATACTAAAGAAAAACAGCTGATAACAAATGCAAAGTAACCAAAAAAGTAGAAGTAAAAGAAATAAAACCAACCAAACCACAAAATGCAAGTCTTCACCAGGGGCGTGCCACCCAAAAGCAGAGGCACCTCGCCACGACAGCCAGCCAAACATCAACAACCAAACTGACTTGCGGGCCAAATCGCCGTTCTTTCTCCGCAGAATTAGCAGTCTAACGTCAATGTCAGCCATGAGGGCAGCACGGTTGGTCTTACTGCTTCTAGCGGCAGAAGGAAAGAAAGCAGCAGCAACACACACCGCATTCAAAGACTCAGCAATCACACAGCTCTGCGAGATCGGTACGCAACTGGCTAAAGCACCAGCGATAGCACTAGCAAAATACAAAATCTTAACAACCGCAGCAACAGCAGCCCGAGCTGCGGAGATGCTGTCGAACCAAGCGGCCGCGGCAAACGCGGGTGAAAACTCGAGTACGTTATTCAAGGCCATTGCCCTAGCAGCGGACAGATGCGCCAACGAAGCAACAAAGCGACTCGAGGACTTTGCACCGGTGTCTGCAAAAGCAGCGCTTACCGGACGAAAGCTCAGCAGGCGCTATCAGCGAAATGGCGGAATTTCTCAGGCAAATTTCATACAAGTCAAGCGCGGCCACAAACTATTGCCTCGGCTCAGCCACGGCAGCAACAACTGCGACCAAGCTCTCGGCGTTAGGGTGCCCTTCGTTCGAAGACATAACGCTTCCGGACGATGTAAAATACGACGAGGCAGTTATAAGTAATACAGGCTTTGCAAAACTAACACCAGGCTCGATCAAACAAACAGGGACCGCCGAAACAAAATGTGTGTTCCTGAAAGGCGGCGCGGACACATCTTCAGTGCTGTGGCGGGAAAACCAGCCGGAAGGCATCAAGATAATGGCAGGATTCGTAGATCTGGCGCCACACGAGACCGCAAACAGCGAAGCCGCGACCATGGCGACACTAAACAGCGGTACGCAAAACGGCAAGTTTTCAAACGGCGCGGGCGATGCCCCAAAAACAGCCTTCAACACGGCCCCGGAGCTGAATGAATTCAGCACTGCAAACTGTGGGACAACGGCCGACGACGTGATTAAACACGTTCTGACAGCAAACAAAGCCAAGGCACTACTGGAAAGTGTTTTACAAACCCAAGAACCGTACAAAACAGGAAAAAGCGCAAACAAGGCAGCCGACGAAATGATCAAAGCGGCGGCAGATAATGCAGACACTAAAGCTGAGGAGAAGATTCTTGAAAAGATAAAAGCACAAACGGTAACAAGAATAGAAGGTGACAAAACTACAACTAAACCACTGACGGAGGCAGCAAGTAGCGACGACGAAAGGCGCACCATTCTGCTGAATCATCTACAAAGCCGAGAAGAATTAGGGAAACTCGCTTCCGAACTAGCAGCAGCAAAAGCCGCAAAGGCGCCACAGGTACCAAAACCAGATGATTGCAAGGGAAAATGGGAGAAGCTTGCTAAGAAGGCAGCAAAGAAATTACAGAAAACGGAGAAAAGAAGTGCGCAAAGGATCCAAACTACACGGCAAAGCAGGAAGAGGGAACAAAAGAAGATGTAAAGAAAGAGGATAAATGCTCTGATAAG
>NW_027123947.1:2052-3166 GCF_001457755.1 Trypanosoma equiperdum | reverse complement strand
ATTGCAAATGGGATGGAAAAGAGTGCAAAGATGCCAGTATTCCTGTAAATAAGAAGTTTTCTCTGACTGTTGCTTCCATTGTGCTTTTCGTAGCAATATAAGCATTTAAAGGATTTTTGTTCAATTTCATGAAACCTTATGAAAACTCCTATTTTATGAGATTTTACTATATTTTAACACTTTTTCATGAAAATGTGAAGATTTATAAATTTTTGAGAATATGAAAAATACGTAGTTTTGTTATGATCGTGGCCTATAGGAGCAAGGCACTATAATAATATGGAATGAAAAATGAGTGCTATTCTAATTTGGTCTATTTTGTTTACTTGTTTATTTTATGGATATTGAGAGTATTTAAGGGTTATAGCTATAGTAATGGTAACAGTAGTTGAGGGCATTATAACAATAGGGGCAATATTATAGGAATGGATGTTTTAAAGACCTAAGTAATAGGGAAAATAAAACACTTAGGGGAGTTATAAGAGTTCAATGAGTGAAAGTGGGTAAGTGGGACAGTAAGTGAGTGAGGAGAATAGAGGTAAAGGGAGAAGGAATACGCGCAACTTCAAGCACAAACATGATGATTGGTATTATTATATGCAATGAGATGAGGGAAAGAGAGAATCCAGTGCAGAGGCCAAAGAAGTCGAGATGATATTTGCAGTGATAAAAACAGAAGATTAAAACTAAAGAAATAGAAATATAGAATAGAACAAGAGAGTACGTGAAATTATAGCAGAAAGAGAAAAATGACACTAGAGGAGATTATTTGCGGTAAATAACTCAAGAATGTATAAATGTAACGCCGGAAATGGTTGACACTGCGGTTTTTAATGTAATGGCGAAACCAAATGTTTAGTAGTAAGTTCGCGAAAGGATGTTGGTTCATAGAAAAGATTTGTGCTTTCAGTTTATCAGAAAGCTTCATGGCAAGATAGGGATAAATTTGTAGATGGAAAGCGAAGGTTGACCAGAAACTGTGAACGGATGCAGATCTGAAGTTTATACCAACAAATCACACGAAGATGACCAACGAAAACATTTGGGCACGGCCGGTAGCACCTTTGGTCTGCAGCACTTGAGACAAGCGTATTCAGCTGTTTTTTTCCTTCTA
>NW_027123947.1:490-2042 GCF_001457755.1 Trypanosoma equiperdum | reverse complement strand
AATCGATGCCCATACATCAAATATGTTTTATTTCCCACTATTGCATATTATACTATGACACAAAATGCACATTTTGTGCATCAGCCCTCCCGCATGGATCATGTTGTACGGAAAGGCGTGCTTTGCTATGAGTGTAAAAAGTTTGCGAATTGCATGGTAACACTGTTTTGCACAACAATACGCCGTGAGGAACATTGTGCGTACCAGCATCTGAAATTGGCGGAAAGTTGCCGTAAATAGTTTCATTGCAATGTTGTTGGAAAAAGAAAATATCACGGTGTTGCGTAATTATGATTGTTAGCTCTATCATTTTAAATATTTTTTTGTATTTCCGTTTGTGTTAACTATTTATTTTGATTATTATAATTATTGATTATAATATATTGTTTCCATTTTAATATGACGTTGTTGTGTCACAGTTTGTTTTTTATTTTAAATGATGTGGTTTTTTTTTTACCGGGCTTTCCTGTTTTGGAAATGTTTGTGTTTGAGCATCATGTGAGCATATTGGTAATGTCCTTGTTTGTTTGGCAATACTGAAGCATGGTGAAGGCGGTGCTGCACTTCTTCCGGATGGCAAAACGGAGCATAGTGTGGCGAATGGAGTTCATTTGTTGTTGCAGGTTCGTTTTTTTCTTATGCGTGGGCGCCTTCGGTGATGGGAATTGTTTTATTTAATCTCAAAGTTTTATAAACTTGGGATCTAGCCGCTGTGATTTCTTGTATTGGCCTGTACGCTGCTCCGCAGCTCCCGTTGGTGTCTTTTCCCTTCCCAGCGTTTGCGCTGTAGGACGCCGAGGTAAACGAATGTACGGTTCCCAGGTCTCTTTTCTTATTTAGTTGGGAATTTCCTTCCCCTTTTTTCCTTCCTTCCCGGACGCCCGCCAACGTCATGCTCCTTATAAACCGAAACCTCCAGAGATACTTCTTTGGAATGACGGACAAACGTGGCACCCAGATGAATATCTTTTTTTTTTCACTTGGCCGCGAACGTTCTAATGACTTTGGTATTTCGTCCTCACATTTTTTTTCCATGCGGAGCTCCTTTCTTCATGTTCGTAGCTGAATGAAACAGCGCAGCTTAGTCATGTTGTTAGCGCATTTCCTGGCGAAGTGGGCATTTTTTTTACACTCTCCTCGATGACTCCTGTTTTTCTTGGCCTATTTTCTGTTCTTCCTTCATACTATGGTTTGTTTCTCATGTCTGTCCATATGTTTTTTTAAGTTTGTCACATTTCCGGGGAGTGCCACGCTCACACAAAACACATTGATAGCATCCGTGGCGCACACGAGGGGTTTCACAGCATCTTTTAAAGCCTTCCCATGCGTCTGCCACTTCTGCCCACTCGTGTCCCTCAACTATGTCACTCATGGTTGATCCTTTTCAGTGGACAATAAAGTTACGTTCTGTGCCCATCACTGGATCGCAAAACTCTCTCTGCCTTGGCCTTGGGGGCTATCAATAGCGTTCTTAATTCATTGGTAAGCGCTTCGTTGTATTGTTTCCCTTTTCAACACCATCAATTTGGCGGTTGCACAACCAACATTTGCC
>NW_027123947.1:0-480 GCF_001457755.1 Trypanosoma equiperdum | reverse complement strand
TGCGATCGCTTCTTTAGTAGAGACTCGATGGGGCCTAGAAAGTTTCTCCTGTGCGTATTTCACCCTAATCCCAGCTTCGAGCACAGCATGATCTTTTGTTGCGCTTCTGCTTTATGCCTCCCACCAAAATATCAACTTTATATATTAGGTGTGTCTTTCTGCAGTTGTTTCTTCCACTGAAATCTCATCTGCTATTCCATTGTATTTCCAAACAACGTGGTGGGAGAAAATAAGCTGCATCGAAATCACCGCATTCTTTTCACTGACTGTGAAAATCACCCTTCCATACACGGCTCGGGATTCCATCCTGCGCGCGACTCGGTCTTTCATTGTTTCCAGTAGCGTATTTAGCACCTTTTGAATTGGCACCGCTTCTGCACGATGACTGCATCCTAATATTCAGATGTCCCTTTAATTCTGTATTTTTCCGTGTTGCCGAAGATTATCATTTCTGCAGTGGACTAACTGTCCAAACTCACC
>NW_027124808.1:5918-6117 GCF_001457755.1 Trypanosoma equiperdum | reverse complement strand
TTTTTTCTGTCTCGACACTATCATATGTTTGTTGTCTGTTCTCGTTTTCTTTTCTCTTTTCATCGTTCTTCCCCCAATTCGTCGCGGACCGCATTTCTATATATCACATTCATCTGTGAAAGGCTGGTTTGCAAAATTTGCTTCAAATATATTTAAAAAAAGAAAAAAAAGGCAAAACACACTTCTTATATACTGCACC
>NW_027124808.1:5819-5908 GCF_001457755.1 Trypanosoma equiperdum | reverse complement strand
CGCGTCACCGCATAAGGGGAAGAGCAGACACCGATCGTGAAGCAAAGAGAAAAAAACAGTAGAGGGTGCTCCGCAGAAACTTGGTGTGA
>NW_027124808.1:0-5809 GCF_001457755.1 Trypanosoma equiperdum | reverse complement strand
TGCCTCAAATATATTTAAAAAAAGAAAAAAAAAGGCAAAACATACTTCTTATATACTGCACTAGCTCATTAGATCGGTGTTACTTACTTCATTAATAACGCAACTATTTGTTCATTTAAGTGAAGCGGATAACGGACGCGTCACCGCATAAGGGGAAGAGCAGACACCAATCGTGAAGCAAAGAGAAAAAAGAAAACAGTAGAGGGTGCTCCGCAGAAACTCGGTGTGGCACAAAAGAGGTGAGAAGGGAAACAGAAAAGAAAAAAAGGAAAGGCTGTTAACAGTGTGTAGAGAGAGGAAGAGTGGAGAAACGAAAAAGAAAAGGAAGCAAAGACGAGGACAGAAATCTACTGGTGGAGATGCTTTTAATTGCCGTCACAATCATTGTGGCGCTCCTCGTTGCCTATTACATCTCCACCCTCTTTTCCGCGGTCCGAGGAACCACACGACGACGCTCTCGCTCCGTGCTGTTGGTTGGCCTCACTGGTAGTGGCAAAACAACATTGTTTGCGCAGCTGGTGGCGCGAAAACGTGTGCAAGTGCGCACAAGTATGGAACCCAACAGGGGCGTGATGCGGCTGGCGTCTGCAGCCGAAAATGAGGATCCCACCGCAGGATCGGAATCAAGTGGTGTGACAATTATTGACTTCCCCGGACACCGCCGCCTGCGCGAGTCCCTCATGCGAGCTCTTGAAGAAGTAAAGAAGGTTGTGTTTGTTGTTGACGCAGTCACTATTCAAGACCCCCACGAGGGGGCTGAAGCTGTGGCAGAGCTTATAGTTGCTGTCCTTTCTTCCACTGAATTTTTCGGCGTGGAAAGTGTGTTGATTGCGTGCACGAAACGTGATGAACTGACGAGCTACTCCGCAAAGGCTGTGCAGAAACTGCTCGAGAAGGAAATAACGCACTGCTTGAGCACCCGCCACGGCGGCGTGCAGCGGCTCGAGAGTATTGTAAATGCGTCGGGGGTTGCCGTAGGTTCGGGTAACAAATCACGAAGGAACGCCGCAACGCATGGCTGTCGTTCACATGAACTGTCACTGGATGAGGCGAGGAAATTCTCATTTGCCAATTTCCAGGTTCCAGTACAATTCGTGGACATCTCTTCCTTTGTTGGTCCGGAAGATCAAGTGTATAATGTGGAGCCCGTACGTGAGTTCGCGACGAGTTAACTAATACTTCACGTATGTGTGGTACGTCCCTGTAGTGCCTCCTGGCGGGAGAAGTTTCCCTTGTTGGCTCGCAGCATTCAAATGGAAGCGGAAGTGTACGCGAGCGGGGTGAGGAAGTTAGAACATATAAAAAGAGGAGAGAGGAGGAAAATTTTGCGATGGGATTCCATGGTTACTGTCACGTTTGTGGAACTGTTGCGCTTGTGTCTGTACATTCCTCTCTTTTTTGCGTTGTGTTTTCTCACTTTCTCACCCAAAGTTGAAAATAAACTGTATTTTTAAATACGGTGGGGTATAATGGTGGATCATCTTTGTCTAGCTCCTTATTTTTTTCTTTATTACCGCATTTGTATGTATTTTCACCTTTTTCTTTACCTATATTTTTTTTTGCGATTGTTTCGTGCCCTTTCTTCCCCTTCTTCTCGCTCATTACATCATGGAGGGCGGGTAATTTTCAACGTCGTTGCATCTTTCAACGGTTTCCGACAAGCAAAGAGAGGATACAGCTGGGAGGGACAACAGTGTGGAAGGAGGCATTGCACTTAAAGTTCACGAAGGGCAAATACAGAAACGCACACCTATATTGCAAAGCTGTGGAGAGGGGGATAAAGCAAAAAAAGGAAAACAAAGTAAGTACAAATATGAAAAATGGCTCCTCGAGTGGAAACCAAATGTCAACCACGGGCGGACACCGCCGGGGCGGCAGTGACCGTAGCGCGGTGAGAGGTTCCCACGTCCGTCGGGGTAAAGGGGAAGGCAGGCGGCGCTCAACGGACTCAAAAAAGGAAGTAGAAGCAGCAATTCACGTTCTGGACAATGGCGTTGACCGTACACCGCTTCCACTTCAAAGGGCTGGTAGCGGAGCTCCGCACGATCCGCGTCACCCCTTTAGTCAGAACACAAGCGGTCAGATAACGACGTCTGTAAGTCAAGCAATGCTTCCCGACTCCAACTCCATATTTCAGTCATCTGCCTTGAATGCTTCTGCTGATGTTGTTCCAATTCCATCCACGGGAGAAGGGGCAAATCAATCTCAAGTCGGATTCCTCACTGCGTCGTCCTCACTCACGAGTATTTCAATTGATCACCGCCTCTCGAGCACAACCACCGGTTCCGCTCGAGCAGCCGGAAGTGGTCCGCTGGCTGACGCGCCGCCACACACGTCGTGGGATGGTCACGGCCGCGGCGACGCGACGCAGGTGCTCACTCGGGAGCAGCGCCGCGAGTGGTTAGAGGAAAAAACAACTGTTGTGCTTCACGAAACCCCAACGATCATGCTCTACATGCACCAGGATGAAGTAGTTCCAAACGATCGGCCGACTGAGTTAAACGAAGTTTTAGAGCGCAACAAAGCGTATGCCGAGTTGGTTGAGGCAAAACGTGTGGACGAGGGGACGCGGTTTCAGGTGAAGGGCTCCTGGACGTTTGCGCCACCGAAAAAGTCTATTCACTCTGCCATACAGCCTCCGTCCAAAAAGAATTCTGGTGGGTTACAAGTCACACCGTGGATGCTTCGCGACGCGTTTGCGCATTTTGCCGAAAATGATACAAATGACGAAGACCAAGAGGGAACCGCGGATGAGGAGGAGGAGGAAGTAGAACTTGTTGAGGACCCCTCGGATACCGGAAAGGATACGGGTTCCGAGCGCACAACAGATCCTAGTAATGCAAGTACATCCCAACAGTCAGTGGCGTGGATGTTTTCGGACACGATCATGTCAACCCTGCGCGTGATGGAGCGCGTAGTCGTGCAGAATACCATGGAAGAGGTGCAGCTCTCCTATAGAGGGATAGTAATGGATCCAGAAGCTTGTCGGGTAAGGAAGGAGGAAGCGGCAACGTCAGGTCTGATGAGACCTGATTCAGACGACATGAACTCTGCAACTACGGATGATAATAAAGAAGCAGAGCAGCAGAATGATCAACAGACAGCTGGGGTCGACGATTCTGCTGCAGCAGTTGCACAAAAGGCGGAAGTGCCACCAGTGAAGTTGCCTGAAGATGTGAGGGCCTTATGGACGTTTCGATCGCCCATCACAAAGCGGCGCGAGGTAACCTGTATGGCGTGGAATTGCAAAGAGACCGACATTCTTGCTGTGGGTTACAGCGCGTATCATGACGAAGAGACTCAAATGTTAGATGCCCCACACATGTTTCATGGTGGTATTGTATGTTGCTGGTCGCTCAAGAATCCTCTTGCTCCTGAGCGCGTTATTCAACTTTCCTCCGAAGCTGGTGTTTCCTCCATTGCCTTTTCCGACGAGCATCCGAGTCTTCTTGCGGTCGGAAATACGGAGGGGCGCATCGTTATTTATGACATACGAAAGGACACAAATATCCCCGCTATCAAAACCACCCTCACAAGCGGTCAGCACACTGGGGCGGTGTGGGAGCTGAAATGGGTGGCGCGGCGGAAGGAGCGAGGAGAGTTCCTCCTTTCCATATCCGGCGATGGTCGTGTTGTACAGTGGGCTGTCGGTAAAACCATTGAGCGTGTGGCTCCTGATCTTATGAACCTCAAGAGGCAGCACGGTGCCGCATCAGAGTCTGCGTTCGCCGCTGAGTCGAGCGGCGTCCTGAATGGTAAAAAAGATGGCGCTCCTGCGGGTCTGAAAATGCCGACGCAACGACGTAGATGTGAAGCGCTTTTTTCACGGCAATGTGGTGGTATGTGCTTTGATGTCTGTCCAGCTGATGGAAGTGTGTATGTAGTTGGTACGGAAGATGGTTCCGTGCATCAATGCAACAAGAGTCAGACAGAGAACTACGAACTAGACTATGCCCCCCACTCTGAGCTAGTGTATCGCGTGCGGTGGTCTCCATACAGTGACAACTATTTTCTAACTTGTTCGGCTGACTGGAGTTCCCGTCTTTATCGCCTTGGTCAATCTGCACAAGTGCTGACGTTTGACAGTCCCAACCAGGATGCGGTGCAGGATGTGGCGTGGTCCTACGCAAACTCTACAAGTTTTGCCACCGTAAGTGCACAAGGAAGTGTCGAATTTTGGTCCATTGCCGAATCCATTCATCCTACCTCTCGTGTGCAATATGTGGACAGGCGACGCCTCACCGCGGTGCTATTCGCTGAACAAGATGCCCCTGCTGTTGTGGTAGGCGATGAGAAGGGTGATGTCACGGTCTTTCGTCTTATCGGTCAGTACTACAGTAGTATGAACTTGTCTCTGGAGGAACAAGAACGTGAGTTGGAGGATGTAGTTCGAAAGGCGACCACATAACTTGTGCCGTACCGTGCGGTATTTAGGCACTGGAAAACAGAGCAGCTGTAGCATGAGAAGACGGTGACTTTTGTTGGGAGTAAGGCAAATGTTACCGCTGGCGTCCGCATGGTGATGTACATTAGTAGCAGGACAGGGCAAAATGGATCAGAAAGGCTCGCTACCTGCAGGTGACTAGGGGAGTGCACCTTTCTAACTGAGGTGTGCAAACTGGATGGTCATCAGAGGGCATAAAGAAAAAAATGAGGCTAACGTAAAACAAAGATAAAAATATGATGGGGAGGTGAAACTGCAGCAGTGGAAACAAACTATTAGTTTTTAGACCTTACGCGGTTCAGCTCCTGGAGTTGGTACAAGAAGAAAGAAGTAACTATGTATTAAAATGCAAAAAGGAATAAAAGTGAGAAATTAGAGCAATGAAAGAGATTTAAGGGCTCACAGGTTCTCTTATAATGTTTTCTTGGTCAATTAATCTCAGCACAGATCATTTTACATTTTACGGTTTTACTCATTGTGGGGTGCGTTTTGTTCTGTGACCGCGTTCCTCATGTCGTCTACTTCCCAGCCATAGAGCTCTGTTTGGTGTGTGTACGTACTACACCTTGTTACCAACCGTCGCACCAGACAAGCGAAAAGGAGTCAGGTATGGTTTCAGCCTTTAAAAAAAAATCCCTGAAACTGTGGTTTCTTGCTACAGCATCCTTCAATGCACGTTCACTCCGGATCATCTTAATGTTAAATTTTCCCTCCCGTGGAACCCACCACACTTAGTTCAACCATCACAGTATTTAGATATACTTTTCGCTCGGCTCCCGTACTAGATAGTGCCGCATTCGCATATTGAAGCGGTGGTAATGTCTTCGAGTCGTGGAAGTTTTCCTGAAAGCTTAGAAGGTGCGCCCGACACAAATGCTGAGGAGGATGAAGTTAATCTCCACGACATATCGTCTCCTCCTGATCTTGCCAATACCAGGAAAGGTATCGACGCAAGTGATTGCGTGACACTAAATGACGAACGAAACTTTGAAACTGCCTCTCCACCCATGGACCCTAAAGAAAACGAGACAATTGAAGCAATCAAGAGCTCAGATACCACTGAAACACACCAAGTTCCAGGAAGCATCTGTGGCACAAATACAGAAAATCATATTGGAGAAATTAAAAAAAAAAGCTACGGAACAGACAATGTAACCACTGATGCCGCTGAGACTGTAGAAATCATGGAAGTTTCAGAGATTGTTGAGGCAGATGATGCCACTGAGACTGTCGAAGCTATGGAAGTTGCAGAAACTGTTGAAGCAGATGATGCCACTGAGACTGTGGAAGCCACGGAAGTTGCAGAAGCTGCTGAGGCTCTCAATGCCACTGAGACTGTGGAAGCCACAGAAGTTGCAGAAGCTG
>NW_027123403.1:0-2320 GCF_001457755.1 Trypanosoma equiperdum | reverse complement strand
GGAACACAATTTACTGCACCTACAAGTGGCTGTCATTTTTTTTTAGCAACCAGCAGAAATTCATTGAATCAGATTGGTTACATTGTCCAACGAATTCGCTTGTGAGTTGCACAGAGTTTCAAAGCAACGAGAACAGCTGTCGGGATACCTGCGGCATGTTGCATTCCAGTGTCATTGCCAACCGAGGGCGATACGACCGCTACATTTCGACTCGTGGGTGAGACGCTGCGCCAAAACAACAAACCAAAAACACGGTAATGTGCACATACACGATTTACCAAACGAACACCGGGGACGGCGGACAGTCGCGCTCAATGGCACATCACTAATCAGTTACCTTTGGGATAGGTTGAATACATGTCAAACGCTAAACATATATTGGTGCTAGCGGACAGGAGAATGTCTTTACAGCAAAGTAACAATCTTAACTGCCTTCTCCTGCCGCTTCAAACAAAACAAATAAGGGGAGGCGGTAAAAAACATCCATTCCAATGGATGTGTTACTAATCATCATTTACAAACCTAACCAAGAAATGCTAACATATATAGAAGGCAACTAGCCGTAAGCTGCAACCCATTGCCTCAATAATGGCATCCAAACTTACTTAGTGGGATTAAAGCTGCAAGAGCGGACAAATTTCGATTATGGCGAGCATGAGATCACAGAAACGCGTAAGGGGTAATCGCAATATTAACCCGCTTGTGGTAACTCAACACAGGATGGCGGTAAATACTGACATCCAAAATAATGTTTGCCAAGCAAATCTGGAATGGAAAGTCATGAAATGATTCAGTATTTATCTCAAGTGTCTGCATAACACACTGTATTTCCCCAATATAATCACCTCAGCCGCAACCTACCTCTGCGCTGCATCAAAGGTGTTCCATAGACAAGAAAAAGTGAAGAAAATCATAATCTTGATTGCGTTTCTGTGGCCTTCCCATCGCTAACATTATGCATGCCATATTGATTTTACATGTACAAAGAGGGATAAGATTCCGTATCACATTTTTTTAAAATCACCATCACCTCTTCCTCAGATTTCGTTTTTCACGTTGATTCAAAAATGCATGAAGGCTACAATTTTCACTTGATACGGAACTTCAGCATTGTACGGTTCCGTGAAAAACGAGTAAGCAAACACACGTGTCCCACCTTGATGTTCATTGTAAATTAGCGTGATTGAGGTTTTACAGAGTATGAGTTGCCCACGGGAGTTGTGCGAATACTGCAGCGGTCGAGAGAGAGAGAGAGAGAGATGCGGCCGCTAGCAGGGGTGTCCGGATATAGTGGAACTAAAACGCATTTACTGCTGGCTCCCTGAGAACTCGTCCTCACTTTTCTGTCAAACTGGTGCATAGATCATATGGATCATAGAACAGGTTCGGATGCTCTCATTATAACTATTGCGTGCGCGGTTGGTAAAATGACGTCCACAGCTGTTCAAATCACTTCGACGGCAGTTTCTTTCCTTGAAATAATCAGACATAAACAGGTGGGTGCTATCTCTTTTACTTTTTTGAGGTAACTTTTCTCTGTTCCGCGGTGGCATGGTAAATGGAGAAATGTATTCCTTCCTTCACGAGCACACATACAGCGCAGTGTTCATGGCACTACTGTTGGTTGGTTGTATAAGTCCCTTTTTTCAACCATGCAGTCACAAACCCATCACAGTTATGCGATGTGGCAATTTCATGTATTTGAGGTTTGATGTTTCAAATTATTCCCTGTATGTGCTGCATCTTTTTTTGGACCATAAATATGAATATCCGTGTGCTGAGCTACGTCCATGCACACAGTTATCTGCAACACACCTGTGCTCACAAACCCCTTTGCCGCGGCGATAAAGTTAACATGTGACACTGTGCACATATCTCCAATCACCCATGCGCATGCAAGTGAATAAAATTAAAGCATTAAGGTCGTTAAAGATAACTTGCTCTCATTGCTTCCAAATCCTTCCTGGAGAAAGAATTGAGGTACTGAAACATACAGACCTGGCAAGTAGTACTCATCTTAGCAGCAGAATCCCACCTGGTATTGCAACCGTAGGGTTCATCGCAAATAGAAACCAAAACAACATGCCGGAAATTCAGTGAAATAACAGCCCATCTATTTTCCAAAACAACGGGTTCAACACATCGCAAGAGTGGAACTGTTGGCACACAAACACCTTCACATGGGTACTTATAGGTTCAAGCAACGCTCCCGAATACCACACTGCATCGCTAATGTCTAGTTTTTAGTGCAGCAAAAACCAAAAATTTTGCGTGCCATGTGCCTGTCGGTTTGCAGTGAAATGTCGAAGCCCGATTTTTC
>NW_027123140.1:11865-12320 GCF_001457755.1 Trypanosoma equiperdum | reverse complement strand
ATAGTATGCATTTCTCTATTTACATAGACAACTAAATACATTTCTATATATTTAAAACACTTAATATTTGTGCCCACTGTCCTTGTCTGATTTGTCTCAACTAGTGGCGTGTTAATGCATCTTCTATGACGATATAACTCTGACGTTTTCCCGTACGCAGAAATTTGACCATTTTGCACAGCTATACTTGCTTATTCTCTTTCTTTGTTGTCCCCTGTTTGGAAACATCGATCCTTCGCACACTCTTTTGGTTTAAAAATCTTTTATACGCTTCATCAATGACGCTTCAGTATTCATCTTTATATGAAGTAACCGTTCCTTGAAATGGTTCAACGGTTTGACATTTTACCAAAATAGGAGGGGTGGAGTATCATTTAAAACGTCTTGTACTTCATATATAATTCCTCCACAACTTGACACATGCGTTATATCACACAGGTTCCATGTTTTTATTG
>NW_027123140.1:3305-11855 GCF_001457755.1 Trypanosoma equiperdum | reverse complement strand
ATATGAAGTAACCGTTCCTTGAAATGGTTCAAGGGTTTGACATTTTACCAAAATGGGAGGGGTGGAGTATCATTTAAAAAGTCTTGTACTTCATATATAATTCCTTCAAAACTTGACACATGCGTTATATCACACAGTTTCCACGTTTTTATTTTACTTTTCTGCCCACGGTGATCCATTGGTATGCCTAGTTTTAAAATGCACCTCTCAATAATATTACATTGTTTCACACAAATATTGTTCATTGTTACTATATTTATGATAAGAAGCAAGCTCAGCCATTTCTTCACACTTATCCAATCTCTTCCTGCTTTTTCTTATTTACAGCTGGATATTAGGATACACCATCATCATAAACAATACAGTGCCACAATCTCCTCCGCGGTGGCATAAATCCATATTTAAGTGAAACATAGAGCATCATTTCCTCATGTATCATCTCTTCCTACGTTTTTTTGTGTCGCGCATTCCTGGTTTTTCACTCCCTGTTTTCCTTCCCTTCTATTTTGCTCTTATATTACTGCTTTTCCCGCTATCGCAGTGACTTCATTTGCCTTGCACGCTACACTCTGTTTTCTCTTCACTATTTCCTTCATCATCTTCTTGTTTATCATAATAATCATTTTTATGTTCGTGTTTGAGATTGTGTATATTTCTTCTATATTTTTCAATTACTTTTTGCGCTCTCTTAACAATTACACTTTGTGCTCTCTCATTTCCTCAACCTCACTCACAACACTCTCCTATCATTATTATTATAATTATTATAATCATTATTATTACTGCTCTCATTATAATATGCGTATATATACACTCACAACACACTTTATTCATCATTCTTAAATTTCCATTATGATTAACCTAACTAATACTCAAAAAATAGGCTAAACAAGCAAAATGAACAAATTACAATGGACTTACTTTTCATAACCTATCAACATACTTATTTTTTCCCGTAATAAACTTTCATATGCATTTTTATAAAACTTTTATTATATATTTTTTACTAATGGCACGTTTTAATTAAAAAGTGTTAAGTTATCTCAAATTTTATAAAGTTTAGTATATTTATAAAAATAATCAAAATGTCATATATTTCATAATATTGAGCAAATGCTTATTAGTAATTTAATTAAAAAATCAGAAATTACAGAAAAAGAGCGGCCTTGTTAATAGAAAACGAATTGCTTCCTGTGGTGTTTGTTGTTTTCCCATCTTTCCCTCCTGTTTCTTGGTTTGCTGCTGCTTTTTATGCTTCTTTTTTGCCTTCCTCACTCAATGTGCACTTTTTGCCTTCTTTTGTTTTGTTATAATGGCACCCTGGCGTGTTGTCGCACTTCTCTTGTTCTCCTATTGCGTTGCAAACTTCTTCTGGCTTATTAGCTGAGCACTTTACATGATTGTCACTGACTTCTTTTTGAAGCTTGCTAACCGCTGCCGTGTGCTGTCGGGTATAGTAGGACAGAACCTTCGTAAGGTCGGCCATGTTGTTGACCGTACTGAGCGCTGTTTCTGTGTTGGGGTCCTCCTGTGCGCCTTTTGGCTTTTTTTCCTTGATGTCTTTAAGTAATTGCTCGAGGCCACTCGGTTTCGACACCGCTAGGTCTTCGGCGATGTCGTTGACGTGCTTGCTTAGTGCCGGATCTGCCAGCTTGTGTGGTTCGGCTTTAAGGATCTGGGTTAGCGTTCGTTTAAAGGCTGCGCTTTTCGCTGCTGCGGTTACAGCAGCATCTATGTCTGCTGGTTGGTCCGACACATCCCTGCTGTTTACCTTGTGTAGGGCATTGTAAGTTTTGCCCAGTAAAGAATCTGTTGTCGATGTGCCGTGCACCGCCAGCGGCCGTCCGTTGTTGATCTTCCACTCCCCTGTGTCGTCGTCGGCTTTGATCGTAACGGTTCCTGACATGATGTTGGCGGCCGTTGCCGACTTGAATAAAGTTCCTGCGGCGTTTGTCCCGGTTGTCGTTAGACTGCATGCGCCGTCGCCGGCTGCGCCTGAAGTTATGGCGTTGGTTGGCGAGAAACCTTTGAAACCCGTGTCTGTAATTTCAGTTGTTAGTTTCAGTGACGAGCCTGTTAGCGTGTGATATTTGTTTCCGCATTTGTCTGCTGTAAAGCTCGCCCCAGCGTGGTTGCCGCTGCTGTCTGCCAGGCAATAGCCGGTACCGGAGTTTTCCTGAGCGCGTGCCAAAAGGTTGAGGACGCCCCCAATGTTGCCTCGTAAATCCCCGGCGTAGAAAACTGCTGCGATGTCGTCGCTGTGCAGGGTGCTTAGCAGTGACAGCGCGATGTCTGCCTTTCCGGCCGCTGTGGTCGCCAGAGCGCTGTAGCCTATTTGTTTTGTTTCCATTTCTGCAAGGACTTGAAGTTTTAGTGCTGCTAGCGCGTATTGCTTGTTGCCTGTAGTAACTTGTTGTATTTGGCCCATTGCCAAATCCGCCGCTTTTTCCAGTGTCGCTGTTAGTGTGCACAGCGGTTCCCAGCCAGATTGTTTAATGGGGTCTCCGACGGCAGTTATTTTCCGCGTTGCTTGCTGTGCGAAGACCGCTGCTAATAAAACTGCTGGGGTTAACGGCTGTAGAATCTTCGCCCACGGTCCGGCTGTTAGATCCGCTGTCATCTTTTCTCAAATATGCGGATCTCTTGTACTTAGTTGAAAAAAAGAAATAAGGCGTATGTAAAAAGACAGTAACACTTCACTTCTGCGGACGGTCATTCTCGTACTCTCCCGATCCGTCTCCGCTTGTTGTTGTTTGGATCTGCCTTCTATCGTCCTGGAAACTTTTTTGCTTACGGTTTTTTGATCATACAGGGCAGTTTCCAACTGTTGCCTTGCTCTAACGGGAAAGTTAAATAAAGAACCGTATCTGCCGTTTGCGTCTTCTGATGCTGCAGAAAGAAACACTCAGCTAAGTCACGGGTTTTCCACTTCATAATTTTAATTCGGATCATCCAATACCTATATCTTAAACATTTATCATTTCCGGTCTCTTCGTGTTACTAAACGTGCCCAAATCCTACTGTGTGGATGCATATGCAATAATGATATAAAGCTGATTCTTTACCTGTACGCATTGCCCTGGGCTTTTTGCGCTGTTACTCTTGCTTATTTTTAATCTTGCCTGTCACTGGGAAATTGCGGTGATAAGTTGTTTTGCTTTAAAGCCTCTTGATGCGCTCCCTCAATGTCTCGTCAGTGTGCACCTTTACATGAATTAGCCACTCTTTTAGAGTTTTCAACAGTTTGACATTTGGGCAGCAGAGGAGAGGCAGAAGCACGTTTGAAACCTTCGGTATATCACACAAAGATCTCAGTTGTTTGATTCGTGCCTCATCTTAAGCACTTTTCGTGTCTCTATTATTTTTTTCTACCACAGAATCCATCGGTATTTCTAGTTTTAAAATAATTCTTCTGGTAATATCATATTATTACCCACAAATGTTAGCACCCATTATTATATTTGGTGAGGAGGAAACTTCAACATTATTTCCAACTTACTTAATTCGTTCTCTGCTACTTCTTAACAGTTGGACACTTGGTTATGCCACAAATTTAAACCACAGTTGTCACCGTCTATGCAACAATATATATCCACTTTTGAGTGAAATATAGCACCTTACCGTTTTTTCTTCTGATGTATTTTTTTTCTGTTTTGCCTTGTTTTATTTTGTTTAATTCCATAAGTACTTTCATTCTTTTTTATCTCTCGTCGCTGCTGCTGCGGATAACATAACAAAATATTTGTTTGAATTCTACACTAGACAGGGTAACTTCCCCTCATTGTCTCCTTCATTATCTCCTTGTGCATGATAATGCCCATCGTCATATTTGTGTTTGAAGCTGGACATATCCTATCTCCTTCTTTCTGTGTCTCTTTTTCTCTCTGTATTTTCTTTAATAATATTCTTATTGCTCATCACACCACTCCCATTGTTTCACCTCCTTGTATTTTGGTTGTTCATTTTCTCGTTCTTTACCACAACCATTGCCATAGTTTTCACACACCCACAATACTCTTCTATTATTATTATTATAAAGACAATTAAAACATTAAATTACTGCTAATATCCATAAATTAAGTAACAAAATAAACCAAAAAGAAAAATTTATCCCCTATTATTCTAATACTTTACATCTACAGGCTACAATCATGCACAATTTACAAATTTTACGCATTTTTCAAAGCTTTTTCAAAAGTGTTAAAATATATAAAATCTTAAAAAATTTAGAAAGTTCACTAAAAAGAACAAATATTTACAAAACTAAGAAAGATCCTTTACAAATAATTCTTAAGTGTGTTATGCTAGAAGCAAAACTGCAAGCCAAAGAGGGGCCTTGCTAATGACAAAAGAATTGCTCTCTGTGGTATTCGCAGTTTCGCCGTCTTTGCCTTCTCCCTTTTCTGCCTCTTTTGCTGCAGATTGTTTGCCTTTCTCACTCAATGTGCACTTTCGACTCTCGTTGCATTTGGGATTGAAAACGCACCCCTGGCTATTTAGCTTATCGCATTCATCTTTTTTGCCCTTGCTTTCGGTATTGCATTTTTTCTGCTTTTCTTTTATAGCTGGTGCTGTGCATTTAGAGTTTGCTATTGCCCTCTCTATATTCTTGTTTTTCAGCGCTGATTATACCACTCTTTTATCCTGATAATGACTTAGGATAGTGCGGAATTGGTTTGTATCTTTAATATCTTCTGGTTTCTCATTCGAAGTTGCTGACGGATTATATAGATCTTTTGGTATGCTGAGTTGCTGCATATTCCCATATTTTCTCTTCGCTGCAAGTTTTGCCTGTGCCGTAGATTTTGCCTATTTCTTCGTCTACTTTCTGTCGGTTGCTTGGTGGTTTGAAGTCTGCTGGTTCGCCTAACAAATGCTCCGCTGCCGCCGCTGTTGCAACTTCGTCAGATTTTATGTCATCTGCATTTGGTGTGTTGCCAGCCGTGAAGTTGGGGAGTTTACTTCCTTGTAAGACGTCTAGTGCTTTCCTGGCCTTCTGGAATAATGCCAGTGTCGTGCCGCATCCTCCTTTTTTATTATAGAGCGTTACCCCGACTCTGGATAGGCCATTTTTTTTTGCTGCTGTGTTTGAAGTATCGCCCGCGAACTCTACTTGGTTATTGCCAACTTGTGCTGCCAGCACCACCGTGGCTCCGCCTATTGTCGTAAAGGTGCAGGTGTTCGAGCCGCGCGTTACACTTGATTGTGTCGCGTGATCTGCCGCCCTGCCGAACAAATTTGCTGCCGTGTGGTCGTAGTTCGGTATTGTGTCTCCAGTCAATTGCGTTACTTCTGGTTTACAGGCTGCGACTCCCGCCGAAGAAAGCAGGGTTTCTGAGCTGCTGGGGCTCATTAGGCAGCCATTGTCGCCGTTGAAAGTCGCTGCTGTACTGGTTGCTTTTAGGAATTCTGATAGGTGACCGCGCAGGAAACCGCGGTGCGCTGTTGTCGTTATAACCTTGGCGACCCCGGCTTTGGCGTGTGCATCATTTGGCATCTTTATTTTGTTAAGTGATCTTATGATCGGGTACGCTTTTATCGCCTCATCCGAAACTGACATCTCCATATAAATCCGCAGTTGGTATTCCTTCACAATTTCCTCATTGTTCGCAGTTACATTCACTCCCAGGTTTGTGGTGTGCTGATTGTAGAAAGCCGTAAGGTTTTGAGAAATTCTGCAGAGGGATCGCCAGCGCGCATCGGCTGTTCCGTTGCCGTCTGTCGCTTCTACTTTCTGTATAGAAAAGTCTATAAAAACTACCGTGAGTACGATACCCACGGCTGTTTTTATCCGGGTCATGTATGGCGCTGGCCCTGCCATCGCTAAGTCAACATCAACGGGAAGTGCTTCAGTTTCTAGCTTACCTAAGCTTTACTCAAATTTTAGGAAACGACGATGAGATGAACCACTGAGTCTGCAACAAGGTTTCAGAGCGTGGCTGCTTCCGCGACGCAGCGCAGGCTCATCCTGGTTTCGCTGCTATTGATGGCAGCCGTTTCAGCAATGAGACCACTTCAATTATTACTTATGCAGTAAGTTCGCTCAGCTTAAGGTCGGCACCTTTTATTTCGCGAAGTAAAGTGGCCTTTGCATTAACTACGAGTGTTTCTATCCTTTAATAAACAGTGTTTTAGACCATATTCTTTCCTACATCTCCATTCAGTATCCGCAAGGATTTGTAAACATACACCCTAAAGCGCCCAGTGACAGCCCTTCATTTTATTTTACACTGTTATGTTCAAAGCTCCTTCAAGTTACTTACCTTCATTGTTTGACTTGGAACTATCGTTTTCTTTTTTTACTGTCTTACACTATGTTCCATTACCAGATTAAGAACTAACATAGAGATTTTCTATGCGCTGTAGCCTTTGTCCGCTTCTACGTGAAATAAGACACACGAACCCTCCTGTATCATTTCCTCTTTTGTTCCGCTGTGTCACATATTCTGTCTTCTCACTCTGTGTTTTAACTTCCTTCTTTTTTTCTTCTGTCTATTCTTCTGTCTCTTCTTCTGCTGATAACGAGTGATCTCACTTGTCATGTACACCACACTCTGTTGCTATCTTATTGTATTCTCCCTTACATGCTCGCGCATAACGATTCTCGTCGTTATATTTGTGTTTGAAACTGTACATATTTTATCTCCCCTCTCTTTTTTACTGTTGTACTCACTTACTTATTTTCATTCCACCACTTCTATTTTTATTATAATATTAGTACATCCGCATTGACAATACTATCCTATCATTATTATTATTTCCACTTTTATTATTACTATTGTAAACCTAACCAGTACATGTAAAAGAAAAAACAAAGTTAGAAAATTTTAGGATAGCACGCTTTTTTATACTCTATCACCCTGCTACATCATACCTCCATGCCACTATCATGCATATTTTAGAAAACTCTCTCAAAATAGAAAAGTTTTATTAATTTCATAAATTTCATAAAATTTATTTAAAATCCTTAAAATTTTAAATTCTACTTATCTCATAAATGTAGCAGCAGTCATCAGAGCCAATTTCTTATTGACGATAATACTATAATCTTTGCGTTCTGTTCCATCCCATTTGCAACCATCTGTGCACACGGCTTCACTTTTCTTATCGGAGCACTTTTTGGCTGCTTTACTTGTCGGCTCTCCCGTTTCTGCTGTTGTGTTATCTGTTCCTGCTTTAGGTTTGCATTTTTCATTTTCAGCATCGTGATCGGAGCCGAGGCTTTTGCATTACTCTTCAGTCTTGTCGGTATGTTTGTCGCATCTTTGTTCGCTGCCTTCTGTACTCTTGTCTTTTCCTTTGTTTTGTGTTGTCGTTGTGGAGGTTGGCACTACGTTGTTAATGTTGCTGGCTATTCTGGCTAGTGTGCGGTTTAGTTCTATAAGGTGGAGCTCCAGATTTTGCGCCCGGGCTGCCGCCACGTGAGCGGCTTTTAGCTTATCCGCTGCGCTGGCCATTTTCTTTAACCATTCTATTTTGCTTATGCCGCCGGTGCCCTGAGCAGTTCCGTAGTATACGCAGGCTCCGCCGTTGGTGCTGTCTTTGCGTCGTCGCAGCCTGCGCTGCCGGTCCCTTGCAGCTGACCGAGGACATTGATTTTCTTACCGGTGCTCTTGGTCCCTGCGCTTTCACGCACGAAAGCTGCGACCGCCGCCTGTATCACCTCGGGTGTGCCGTCGTTTGGTGTTGCTCTTGCTTCGCACTCCGTTTTCAGTTTGCCCCAGTCTGACTTCGCGTTGGTATCGGCGCGTGCGGTTACCTGCAGTTGATATTTCGTTTCCGTGGCACATGCGTTGCTTGTTGTCTGCGCTGTGTCTTTGGCACAAAGGCATAAGGCATCTTGTGCTAGGCTTTTACCTGCCTGTTTGCCGCTGTTATCGCCGCTGGTATCCCCGCACGTGGTTTTTCTGTCCTGGCTGTTCGTTGCCACAGTCATTGTTGCTGGTTCGTCTGCCGCTCCGTACAGTGCTTCGGTCAGCTCTCCTATTATTGTTCTGTCTGCTGCTGCTGAACTGTGCCGCGTTACCTCTTGGGCGACCTCTTTAATGGCAGCTACTGTTTTTACTATTTGTGTTACCTGTGCTGGAGATATGACCGCTTGACGGTATGCTTTGAATTCACTGTTGTCCTTTAGCTCTTTTGCCTTGCGTCCGCCGCGTGCGCAGAAGTCCCACTTGTCTGCGGCGCACGTTTTGCTTTGTATTGAGTTTGGCTTAAGTTTGTCGTTTGTTTTGTCGTGATTATCTATTACGTCTGTTAGAGCTTCAGACCCGATGGTGGTTAAGTTCACGGCGGCTGCGAAGTCCAATACTTCAGACGCTTGTGTGGTTAGCTGCGCTGGCACTTTGGGGTTTAGAGCGCTGTTGATTGCTAGACACAATGTTGCGAAAGCCGCCGCGTTTTCGCCTTTGCTGGGCTTGGCTCCGTCGATGCCACTAGCTGCCAGGAAGCACGTTGCCGTTGCGATCACACGACCCGTTGCCACACTGCTGTTACCTCTCGTTGGTGCTGTTTTTGGCATGTCACTATGTTTTTTTTTGCTTCGGATAG
>NW_027123140.1:2270-3295 GCF_001457755.1 Trypanosoma equiperdum | reverse complement strand
AGTGGAGAAAGCCGTGTCTTTAAACGTCGGAGCGGTGCTAAAAGGGCTGTCCCAGTTTATGGCTGATTCGCTGACAAAGCTTAGGTTACCAATGGTACGGATGAAATGGAGTTGTCAAAACAATATTATGTGTGATAAAACAATGGCTAGCTCAGCCTCAATTTGTTTGTCGACAATAATGGTTCTCTAATTCTATTTTATACCATTCTATAGCTATACCATCTAAAACATTTATTATTTAATGCCGGTGTTTGATTCCAGTGCGGTTCAGCTCCAGACTTGTAGGCACATAATATATTACGATATCACGCTGGTGGGTCAGTCGTACGCATAGCCTTCTGTTTTTCTCTTTGTTGTCTGTCTTATTTCTGGTCCGTTTCGGTTCTTATTTGGAAATTGTGGTCTCGAATACAGTTTTTTGTCTTGAAGTTTTGCCATAAGTTTTGTTAGTTCTGTGTCAGTGTGTTTTATTATTTAAATTAGTCTTTCTTTGAATTTTAGCCGACGTTCTGCCATTACGGTAGAAAGAGAGAAGTGAAATATTATTTGAAAATTTTTGACTTTATAAAGATCTTGTGTGGCCTCTATTACGGAGTTTATTATTCTGTTCACGCTTTTTTCTCCTATTTCTTGCACTATCGTCAGCATTTACTGTTTCTGCATTCTTTGTCTACTTCTAACAAGAAAAAGTAGCTGCATTGCCCCTGTTCAATCGACTCGCTGCATTTATGATTTTCCCCATTTTCTTTTTGTTTGTAATGATACCTGTAGTCATTATTGTGTTTGAAATGACGCATCTTTGATCTCCATTTCTCTCTTTCTTTCTGCGTTACCTTTAGCAATGATATTCCACATGATCTTTTCCACTTAATAACTTACTATCGTTGTATCCTCGTTATTGTTTAAACTTCCTCTATTTTGTATTTTCCTTATTCACAACTCTTATTATAATATTCGTATATACACACTCCCAACACTCTTCTATTATCACTATTATTATTATTATTATCATTAGTGTTATTACC
>NW_027123140.1:0-2248 GCF_001457755.1 Trypanosoma equiperdum | reverse complement strand
TAAGCAAAGATATTTTACAAATAATTCTTAAATTTTTTATGCTAGAATCCAAAATGCAAGCAAAAGAGGAGGTTTAATTACAGCATAATTGCTTTCTCTGGTGTTTTGAGAACCTGTTACTACTCCCTCTATTGTCATATCAACTACACATTTTTCACCTTTCAATTCGCATTCGTCTGCTGTTTTGCATTTCTCTTTTTTCTGCTATTAATTCACACTCGGTTCCTTTCTTTGATTCAACCAAGGGTGTGTTGGTTATTGATTTTTGTTTTGGAATATTCTTTCCTGCGTAGTAAGCTATAGCCAACGGTCCTTGGGTCCCGGCCGTCACGTCAATGACTGTTCCCGCAACGTCGATTCTATTAAATTTGAATTTTATGTCTTCCATAAGAGGTTTTATGTAGGTTGCTTGAAACGCTTGGTCGTTGGCGCCATAAACTGGTTTATTATTTTTTTAAGTTTGTTCTTATGTTGTTCTGAGAATTCGTCTGCTCCGCCTTTATCTGGGAGTAGCATCGCACTTAGTGCCGCTACCATGCTGGCGATGCCGGATATGTCTTCCAGTTTGACGTCAGAAAGTAGCGGCACATCTGGCAGCTTGGCTTCTTCTGCTTCACATACAAGGTTAGCAAGTCTCTGAGCTGTTGTCGTGCTTTCTGTCTGGCTTTTGTTTGGGCACCCTGCACCTGTTTTGGTTATTGTTTGCGTCGTGGTGGTTTTTGAGGTTCCTAGTTTTGTTATTTTCAGTCCTAGAGCGTTTTTGCCGCCGAAGTTTGCCGCCGGTGAACTGCTCTGGCAGTCGCCGTGGTCGTACGTGTTTGAGGCCGCGTTCGGTGTCCCTTTTGTTCCGGCTGTTGCATCTAGCGTTAGTGTGGTTAGATAGCTGTCGTCAACCAACTGAAGTTGGTTAAATTTGCCTTTTGCTACCGTGTTGATGTTAATCTTTTGTTTCGCTTCTTGATCTGGCGTGCATTTTTGGGTTGTTGTTTTTGCTGTGATGCCTGTGTACTTGCAGGATCCTGTGCTGCTCGGTGCATGCCCTGTTGTTCCCGCTTCGATTGTACCGTAGGCTGTCACTTCCGTAACTTTCTGTAATTGCATTGCTGTGGACATGTTTGCTGCTCGCTGTCTGAGCGCCGCTACGGCTGTTTCCAGCGCCGGTTTGTTTTGTTCGTATGTTTGTGCAGCTGCATTATTTGTATGCAAGCCATAAACAACTAGAGCTTTGAAGCCTGCCTGCCTTTTGACATCGCCTGTCTTTTCTGCCAGAAAGTGCCAGCTGCGGATGGTTTTGTAGTTGGATTCTATGTTCTGTTGCCTCCTTTGTATCTCAGAGTCATACCTGCTTGCTAGTGTCTCGTCGAATAAAATTTCCAGACAGGCTGTCGTCACGTGATTTAGGGCTTCGTTCTGGGTCGCACTGGTTTTGCGTACGCAAACAATGACCAGTGCTGTTGACACTAGAGCTAGGCATGCACTGCGGGTCTTGACTATTGTTGCCATTTGCAACTGCTGCTGTCTTTTAATTCCCGGATTAAAGTTGCTGTCAGTTGCAATGCTTGTAAAAGTCTTCGTTACTTCCTGGCCAATTCATTTAAAGAACACGAGATACAAAGTAAAAACACGACATAAATTTTAGTTTTGCCTACTTTCCCCCATTTAGATGCCACATAAGAATTCTATATATTTATACCTTAAACACTTTAGACTTATGATTCATAGTCCTCACTCTCTTCCATTTTCTGCTGCTTTTCCTGTTTCGATTGGAATCTAAATAAACGAGATCGGTGGCGCTTGTCTCTGACAAACTAGTCTTTTTTGTTGTCGTTTCAGATACTCTTGTTTCTCTTTTCTGCGACAGTGGTTACGGATGAGTATTTTGGGTCTGAGCTCAGCTTGGTCTCTGCTTGGATTTTGTTAATTTGTGACTTCAGTTGCGTGCCAGTGGCCACCTTTATGTGGATTACTCGCTTCTTTAAAGATATTAATTTCCGAAAAGCGTGCCAAAACAAAATTAAAAGAGTATAAACGTGAATTCTCTACACTTCATAAAGCTCCTCTGTGAGTTTTTATACGTTGTTTCTCATTCTTTTTTGTCTGTGTTTTTACTTTAGTAGGCAGAATCTGTCTTTGCTTTCTTTACCTAAAACTTTATCGTAACATTTTTCGGTCCATTGCGCTGCGCACCTTCTCACTTACTGCCTCCACATTCTTTTGCATAAAAATCACTTATTCATTTCTGTGTTTG
>NW_027124580.1:26563-27679 GCF_001457755.1 Trypanosoma equiperdum | reverse complement strand
TCGCCGCTGCATGCGCCGCTGCCTGCTCCAGCTATGGTGCCGAGTATACCGACTTTGCTGGCACTCCCCTTGCCCTTGCTCATATCGTCTTCGAAGCCTCGTATTGCTGATTCTAGTAGGCTAGCGGGGCTCCCGTGCGTTGCCGCTTCGTCTGGCTTTCCGCATTCGGCCTCTATCTTACTATATGCTGCCGCGGCGTTGGTACCGGCCGCACCGAATGTTACCTCATCTGTGCCGTCTGCTTCGCACGCCTTGTTGTTCTGGGTTGTGCTGTCTGATGCGCATATGCAAAGCATCGCTGCTGCTAACGTTTGTGCGCCCGCCGACGCCCCTGTCGGTCCTGATGGAGCGCCGCAGGCTATGGTGCGACTGCCGGCGCTTCCGAAAATCTTGTTGTTGGTGACTCCGTCTTCGTTTCCGAACAGAGCTTTTTTTAGTGTTGTTTTCATCTCTTTAAAAAGATCTGCTTGCGCCTTTGTCGCTAGGTTGCTGGCCCTTTGTTCTAGCCGTTGGGTTGTTGCGTTTAGAGCTCGTGTGACGTACGATTTGCTGGTGAGTGCGCTGAGCAGGTGTTTTTTAGCAACGCCTTGTCGGTCGTCTATGAAGTTTTTGGCTTCTACGCAACTGGTCCTTTTGTCGCCTCCGCATGGATTCGATTCCTGTGTTTGCCCTTCTTTTGGCGGTGGTTGTGCACTTTCTTCTTTCGCCGCGGTTTTTTCTACTGCATCTCTGCTGTTTAGGAGTAGGTTTATGGTAGTTGCTGCCTGCATGATATTGTTGACGTCATCCCAATTGGTGTTTGGTTTTGGAGTGTGCTGCAAGGCCTTTAACACCGCGCAAAAGTGGTGAAGGACATACCTGTGGCTACCGTCCGGTGGCGCTGCCCCGTTGACATGCAGTAAGGTTATAGCCAATGCTAGTGCCGCGCGGTGCATTTTGGCGATTGTATCCTTCTGTGACAGTCTTGGGATCCCTACTTTTGCCCAAAGCAAAGTTTCCTTGAAGAATGTAGCTCCTTCGCGGTGAGTTTTTTAGTGTTATTTTCTGTTTGTGGCGGTGTCTTCGTTGCTGGTAAGCGTGTTAGTGTGCCTATCCGTACTGGCGGTTGATCAATGG
>NW_027124580.1:17048-26553 GCF_001457755.1 Trypanosoma equiperdum | reverse complement strand
TGGTAAACACCATGCATCTTTTGTCGGAATTAAGCTTTAAAAGTCGCTTCAGTTGACATGTAATTTTTGTTGTGTTATTGTTTAGTTTTAAGCATCGCTTGGCTTCTGTTTTTGGCGGGGGACAATGCGTTTTGGGTGCCTTTTACTCTCTGGCTAGAGTTTTTCTGTACATAAGGTTGATTCACTGTTTGCACACTGCTTCCATCCAACTTCTTGTAAATGTTTCTGATTTATAGAGTGTGTTTTCCTCTACTTTTTGCAACTTCTCGAGTTTTCGCGGCCATAATCACAGAAGTCTCGTTCGTCAAATTGATTTCTGCCGCCGCTGACTTTTTGCTTTTTTTCTTTGGTGTATGTTTTTGCTGTCTTCCCTCCACCTGCACTATCCGAAACTGTTAGTACCTCTGATGCTTCTTTCAAATTGTTTTTTTTTCTTTTTGTAAGCGCATAGGCTTTTTCCCTCCAAAAACTAAATAAGAGGTGTGAAAAAGTTATTATATAGAGCTTAAACTATATGCTCTTATCTACCACCTGTGTCTAGCGTTTGCTGCGCTCGTGTTCCAATAATCGGCTGCGGCACTGTCGCAACGCGCACTCTTTTGCTCTTGTGAGTGGTCTTTACTGCTTTTAGTTTCCCAGTAAAAAAGTGTTGTGGATAGGTTGGATTATTTGTATACCTTTATTTTGTTTGTGGACATTGTATATTTGTCGTTTTTTGTGCAAGCTGTTGTTTACCTGCGCATACTTTTATTAAAAGAGGGATTTTACAGTTATTAAGGGGTATGTTCTGTCTATTCCACTCTTTTACCGTGTATAAAATGACTTATTTATTCTAACTGCTGTAAAACTAAACCAAAACACTCATACGCGTTGTTTGAGCAACCGCTGCTTAAATTTAGCGCCACATATCAAAATCTAATGTCAGGTTTATACAAGATTCACTGTCAGCTCCGCCGTATAATCTGGACATTTAAATATGAAGTGTGGTGAACACTTCCCCCTGAACCATTTTTCTTCTGTGGAACCGTCTCTTGGCTGAAATTCTGGCGTTCTATTCCGCATTTTTGCTCTTTTCCATATGTGTTGTCGATTGCTTATATCACTGCACCTGAGGTAGAAGCTACAGTTGACCTGTGCAATGCGCTTAGTTTCTGCATTATTGTCCACTCCATCGTCTCCTTGTGTATAATAATGCAAATTTTCATGTTTGTAGCAGAAACTGCATCTATTCTGCTTCCCTTTCTTTTTGTTTCATTGCGTTACATTTAATAATATTTTCTTCACTTACTTACTCTCACTGCACTATTTTCATCATATCAAGAGAATTAATTTTTACGGACATTTAGCCTTTAGCATAAATCTTACTATAATATTAGTATATACACACCTGAAACCTATCATTATCATTATTAATATCATAGCTATTATCATTGATTTATTATTATAACCTTAACTCCTAATATCCGGAAGATAAGCTTGGTCAACGAAGCAAAAAAACTGTTGAAATAGCACTTACTCTTCTTACCTTATATCCACCATACTACTTTACACCCATATGTCACTATCATACAAATTTTACCACAATTTTTAAATATTTATCCAATTCTCAAAAGTATCACTAATTTGCACATTTTTACAAAAATATTGATATATATCAAATTTTAGTAAATTTCAATAAATTCTCTCAAAATAAAAAATTTCATAATTTTCATAAATTTATAAAATCGAGCAAAAATGCAAGCAATAGAGGCGCCTTGTGAATGACAAAAGAATTGCTTCCTGTGGTGTTTGTGGTTCCGGTTTTGCTATCTTTCTCTCCTGCCTCTACTTCCTTTTTGACAAAATCCGTATCCTTTACGCACTTTTTATTTTCTCCCTCGCCGGTGAGTTTGCAGCCATCTTTGCAATCGTCTCCTGTTTTTTTACTGCATTCTTTGTTTTCCTCTTGTATTCCCCCATTGGTAGAGCAGTCTTTTGCTGGTTCTGACGCGACTGTTCTATCCGCCTTAGCTTTTAGTTCGGGGATGGCGATTAATAGCGCGGTTGTTATTTCTGGTGGGTCTGTTAGTGTGTCGATGCCAACTTCTTTGGGTTTTCCGCCATCTATTTTTTTCGCCTTTAGCTTATTCAGATGGCTGACTCGTGCGGCCGCTGCGGCGTTATCGTCTTTGGCTGCCTGTCCTATCAAGCTACTGGCTGCTTGATCGGCCATAGTGTTAGTGACTTTGCCGAGCTTTATGAGTAAATCTTTGACTTCGGGTTTTAGGCCGGTTGTTGTAAGGGCTTCTGATATTGCCTTTTCTGTTGTTTCTGGGCATGTGCTCTCGGGAAGCTTCATTACTTTGCCGATGGCGGTGAAGAGTTTTTGCGCTGCCGTGGCAGAGCCGGTTGCGGCGTATTCGCTCCCTATTGCATTTGCCGCTACTATTGTTGCTGTCGCTCCTGAACCTGTGTGGGGTGCTATTGTGATTAGGTCTGCCCCTACTTCCGCTTGGGTAGCGGTGACGCTGTACTGCCATAGCGCCGTGTTGTCCGCGTTGGATCCCAGCATAAAGGCGCAGACGGTGTTTCCTGTGGCGTCTTGCAGTTGCGTCGGCCCAGAGTATTTCGCGAATCCTTTGTCAGTTATTTCGCTGCTGTCTAGGTTTAGCTTCGGTGCGTATTCGTCCGTTATCGTTGTCGGGCATCCGAATTCTGCTGGCGATGTTAGTTTCGTGGTTCTTGTATTGGCCTGTGTTATGCACTTTCGCGCCGTGTCGCTCTTTGTGGCAGCTTGAAGTATCGCCACTAGCTCCGTTAGTCGGCCTGCCGCGTGGGCACCGTTTGCTGCCGCCGTCACACCCGCTGCTACGTTTCCTGCTGCTTTGGTTGCTGCATCTACTCGGCAGTTCTCTGCTGCTCGTGCCGCTGCTGCGAACAGAATTGTATCGTTTACAGTGGGTGCCACTAGAGCAGCTAAAAGCAATTTGTTTCGGGCTTCGGCCGCCGCCTGCTCTTGCCTGTGTAGTTTCTGTAGCCGGCCGATTGCGACTGCCGCTGTATCTTGTATCGCCTTTGCCGTTCCGCATAGCTGTGTTATTTTGGCTTTGTTGAACCCGTTGGTTGATGGCGTTACCAATCTTAAGATGCTCGTGAACCACAGCGTTAGAAGGGTCACTGTGGGCGCGGAAAGGCGCTGGTGCTGTCCAGAAAATGGAAGCATTTGAAGTCACGTCTACTCTTTGAATTTGATAATGGTTGAGTGGTACTTTTTTAAAAGTTGTGATAAAGGGTATTAAACGTCTCCGGCATTTCTTGGTAGATTTTAAGTTTAAAGTTTGTTTTGAGTTTTTCTTTGCCGCTTGTCTGTATGTTGTTCACTAGACGCTACAGTTAACTGGTTGAGTTTAGTTTTAAGTTTACTGTAAGTGTTGTTGCTGTTGTTTTTTGTTTCTGTTCCTTATTTCTTTGTTATAAATCCTACAAAATTTTTTGACATCGCTGACTGACGCTCTTTTTGTACTTGTGGTTTATTTTTTCCTTGTAAAATTACGCCTAAAGTATTGAGGCGCTACTATGCACTGTTAAGATCTTGTTCTGTCACGTAAATTACCTCACAAAAACAACATATTCCGCCACACACAACCATCCCCCCTATATTCTCCTCTACATTCTATGGAAAAGATCCTTAATTTTGTATATTTCTATTTCAAATCACTATAGTCAAATCTCTACATGACCATCTCCCTCATTACAATTTGGAAACTAATCAAATTGCTTTGCGTATTCATGTTTGACTGCAAAACAGTGTTTTTCACTTATTTTTACTTCATCTATCATCTTCTTCATATCCAATCCCACGTTTACTTGAATAATGAGTACTCTTCTATTTATAAAACATTTGAACACTTATAGGATCTATTCTTTTTTACATGTCGTTAATCTTGTGTTGACACATCTATGTTCATAACAATATAACTTTTCTGCTTTGTACGTATTCGTAATTCTATCTCTAAATCCTTTGAAACCTGACTGATATTAGTTTGATTTCTTTTTAATGCCAACACTTTCGTGTCTGCGCGCAAATTTGCCGAATACCTAGACTGCTTCATGCGATCCATCAACTGCGAATCTCCTTTAATTCTAATGTAAATTATTGGAGGCGTAAACATCACCAATTTTTATTTGTATACTAATAAAAAATTGAGGGTTTATCGGCGCTAACTATGTGTATCTCACAGATCTCATTGAAAGATTAATCCATTATATTTCTTATACATTTACTTCCTTTTCCAGTTTCCCTATAGGGAGCGGCTTCTGCTGTTTTATTTCATATCTATCTTTCTTTATATTCTTCTGTTATTGCTTCTGCGTACGGCATAGCAACTATATTTGCCTTGTGCACTGCATTCTAATCCTCTCAAATTGTACGCTTCTCTCTTTCTGCCTGAAGATAGACTTATTATGCTTCTGTTTAAACCTCCGTATATCTTAATTCCATTCCTTCTTTCTGTCTTTCCGAGTGCCTTTAAATATTATCCCTATTGTCATTTATTTCCCTTACTCACTTACCTAGACTGTATCCTTGTCTTTGTTTTAAGTGCTTCTATTTTTTCATCCATTTAGTTATCAATATTCTCATTATTATAAAATTCGTATATACACACTCACAACTCTCCTATTATCCTTATTATTATAATGTTCTTAACTTTCATTTCTATTATAACACAACTAATATTCATAAAGTAAATCAAATGAGAAATACATTTTAAGATCACTCAACTTTCATGCCCTAACACCATAATACTTTTCAAATATAGGTCACTATTACAAAATATCTATAGTTTTACTAATTTTCATATTTTATCCAAAAGTGTTATAATTTATCAAATTCTTGCACAAAAGTAAAATTTCACAACTTGCCATAAAATTGAGCAAACCCCCTTATAATTCTCAAAGACTACCAAACTCATAAAAGAGCAACATCCATTAGAGCTAATTTCTTATTTACAGGAAAACTGTAATCCTTGCAAGTTTCGCTTTCCCACTTACAATCCGGGGATTTGCAGTACTCTCTTTCCTTATCCTTGGAACCTGAGGCAGTATTTGTTCCTGTAGTTTGAGTTTATGTTACGGTGATGTCTGCTGCTGTTGCTTTTGTTTCATTAAATTTGCACTTTTTGTTGCCCTCATCTGAGCTTTCATTATAACTGCAAAAATGCTTTTTGTTGCACTCATTTTTATCTGCTATTTTACTGCAAGTGTCTGCCGATGCCTTTTGATTGTTCTTCGAAGCTTCTTCTAGCTTGCCGTTTAGGGTTTTTAGATTTTGTTCAATTTTTAGCTGAAAGTCCGCTAGTAGTGCTGCCAGTACGTTTACTTCAGTGAGGTCCCCTAGTAGGGTGCCTTTGGCTTTGTCACCAAATTTTCTGGGAAGCTTGAAGGTTGCTACTTTGGTCATTAGTCTTTTTACTTCGTCGGCTGTACTTGCCGTGAACAGTTGTGTTTTGTACGCTTAAACGGCCGTGCTTTCTCTCGGCTTGCCTGCTGATCCGATCAAAGCGAATAAAGTCTCTGCTTCAGCGTCTGCTGTTAGTTTGTCTGTTTTGTTGGTATACTCTTCCGCTGTTGGTTTCAGCTCATTTTGTACTGCTGCGTACGCTGCAGCCCATGCCGGGTGCCTGCTGGCTTCCGGCTTTGCATCGCTGCCTCCAAAAGCCAGAACTGCTTTGTTGCTTTGCGCCGCGCTAACTTCAATGTAGCCGTCTATGTAAGCCAGCTTGCTGTTGGCGTTGTTGTGGTCGGTTTTGACTAAGCCGTTGCCACTTTCGTAATGCATTAGCCTGCATTCCGCAGTGTTATCTTGGTGGTCGCTGCTGTCTTCACCTGGATTCCTCAGGCCTGAGAACCCTTTCTCCGTTAGTTTTGTCGCTTTTGCCGCTTTCTTGACTAACTTGGTTTGGGTGAGAGGGCAGGTTACTCCTTCGATGCTCCGCCCGACCTGCGCTACCGCGGAACCTCCTGACCTCTGAGCTAAACACCCGTGGCTGGCGCTTTTGGTTTGCTTTGCGATGTTTAGCCATTCGTCGATTTTTCCTTCGAGGTAGCTTGTCGTTTGCGTTGCTTCTAGTGCCTTTTCAAGTCCCGCTGCCTTTAGATTGTTTACTATCGCGTATGTTGCCGTCTGTTGGTATGCGCTTAGGACCGCTAGTTTGTTGTTGTCAGGGTCATTGGGTTTGGCTTCTAGGTAGACCTGCCCCCTTAGCGCTTCTTTTTGGAGCCCTAGTGCTGTTTTCGCGACGTTTGTCGCTGCATCTAGGGCGGCTGCAGGTACCTCATCTAGCTCAATACTTAGCAGACAGAGCGGTTCCCACGGTTCTCTTCTGAGGCCGTGGTTCGCGGTCGCCGCTCCTTGTTGGCTGAGCACGAGGAAAGCCGCCGTAACCGCTATACCAATTGTTTCTAGTCTTGAAGGTTGCATGTTGGCGATGACTACCTTTGTTCTGTAGCTGTGGCTGAAAGACAAAAGAGAAAAGGCCTGAACGTGCTAGTTTTGCGCGAGCGATGAAGAAAAAGCATATTTATGAGGAAAGGTTTCGCCTGAAATAAAAAGCCATGTATTTCCCGTTTCCATATCTATTCAAACTCGGGCCCAGATCTATCAAGTCTATTACACGTCTAAAATAGCGCACATATTTTAGTGCCTAAAAGTTCAAAACTTATGCTGTGTTATCGTTTCTTTTTTCCAACAATTCTCCAATGCATGCGCGATCAATAAACAAGTAATGCTGTTTCTCTTGGTTGACACGGTCTTCTTTTTTCCTTTTGTTATTTTTCAGGTGATAGGGTCTTGCTGTGGTTGCGTTTAATACTTTGCAATTTGGGTTCAGATCCCACCTTCCTTGTCACTCTTTCTTGTCTCTTCCGTTCTGCTAGCTGTGCATAAGTGACAACTTTTATATGGATTACTCGCTCCTTCAAAGGTTTTAATGTATGGCCGGTTTACCAATACGAAATCAGAGAGGAATTGACATTGACTATTTCCACTTCATAAATTTTCCTTGGGTTCACATGCGTGCTTTTTCTATACTGCTAACGCTAATTTTTATAGGGATTTAATCAATAGCATATCCATTTGCTTCCGCTCTGGAAAACATAGTGAATACATTTGTTCAGTCGCTGTATTGCGTCTCTTCATAAATACTTTATTCATATTATTGGGTATGATAATCCCTTCGTCATTTCTATGTTTGACAGTGCTTATAATACTACCCTAATCTGAATTGTCTCGAAAAAATTCCTGGTTTTTTATTTCGACTTCACCTCACTCTCTAATTGATATTGCAACCTTGTCATCGTTTTAAGTTTCCCATTATCGCAGAACATTTAGACTCCACTTTCACCTTTCTTACGATATTAGTATATTCACATTCGCAACTCTCCTATCATTATTATTATTATTTTAGTACATACGCCCTCATAATACAGTATCCTCTTACCATTTATGTTATAACCCTAAATGATATTCGTAAAACAAACTAAGAGAACAAAAATATAAATATTCATAAATTTCATTAAATTGAACAAAAGTCTTTAAGAACTTTAGATTGCTTTAATTATAAAACGTTATCAAACCTACAAAAGTAGAAGCAGTCAGAGAAAGTTTTTGTTAACAATAATACTGCAGGTTTTGCACTCTTTTCCATCCTATTTGCAGCTATCTTTGTATTCCTCCTGCTTTGTCTTTTTAGAGCACTTTTTTCTTCAGTATTAGTTGCTGCAAATCCATCTATTCCTTGGTTTGTCTACCTTTCTCCCTCTTTAGCTTTTCATATGCCATATGTATCGGATTTTCTTTCCCATTTGTACCCCTTTTCTGCGCAGGTTGTGTTTCTTTGGTTTTTATTGCAGTAAAGAATTGGGTCTTCTGCCTGTGTTGGTCCTGTAGCTGCAATGGAAGCGTCTTGCATGTGGTCCGCTCCTGAACTTGCCCGTATGCGCAGACGCAGGCGATGGTAGCAGCTACTGTTTCGCTCTGAGCGAAGCAGCATCTCCGCAGCAGCCGTCACCGCAGTTGGTGCCCCCGGTGCCGAAAGCCGTGTTTGCTGCTGCTGTTTGTTTGCCCTGCGTTGGTGTGCTGTGAGAAGCTAAGTTCAGGGTTTTTTATTACTTCTTCGGTAAATTGGTTTATTTGGGACGTTAGGCTATCCCTGGCTCTTTTTAGTTGAAACGCTGTTTCGGCCGCTTTTCATACCTCCGCTCGGAATGTGAGACGTTGTGCTTGCGGCATGCTGCCTGTTTTAAGGTCTTTGATGTCTTTCATGTTTCTACCTTCTTCCACATCGCTTACTGCTTTTACCCACTGTGTCCAATATTTATCCCAGTCGTTGTTGCCTGCAATCTTTGTGGCTTTGTTTGTTGGCAACCTTTCTTGGCGTCTCCTACGATCATCTTTAAACACTTTGGATCAGATGTATATGTGTTGAGTCTCTGGATTTTGTCGTATTCTGCCGATGAATCTGCCGCAAGCGGCGGTAGAGTCGATGGGCCGTTTGCTAGTGCCATTAATTCGCATAATGCGGAGAAAATTTTGGCATTATCTCCTGCTGCTACTGCGGCTCGTGCCTTTGGGATGTACATTACGACTAGAATAACTAGGTGGAGGACTCTAACGACCATAGCGGTTTCTGTTGGCTGTCGTGAGTAGACTGATAAAAAGTTCAAGCAAAGTTTTAAGCAAGAGTTTCCACCTGGTTGTAGGCTTGTTTGTATAATACTTCAAAGTCTAGCGCCTTCTTCTGGTTATAGAGCGGCAGAGTTTTTACTACTTTGAGTTTTCCTACCTAATGAAAGAATTGCATTCCACAGCTTCTCTTCCACACAGGGTTTTGGGTTAGGCAAAGTATATCATCGTCTTGTTTTGTTACTTTCCCCATTCTGTCAACAGACTTGGTCGTACTCTCAACAACTGGCCAAAATTCCTACCGTCAACACTTTCCTCTCCCTTTGGATCTATGTTATTGTATTCCTTTCCCTTCCAATTAAAACACATTCGATTAATCCCTTCTTGGGGCATTTAACGCTGCACATTAAGACCCACCATCATATTACAAACTGCAGTTGCAAACCTTCATCTCTGCAATAGCATCTACCGTTTTTTGTTTCAAATATGGGCATAATTTTCTCCTCATGTGCTCTTTCTACTGTGCCGCGCATTTATGTATCCATATGTTTCAATCTGTATATTTTCCTTTCTTTTCATCTTCTGTTTCCACTCCCGCTGTTACGTGGGGACTCGACTTTCTACGTACACCAGACTCTTTAGCTTCATAATTATCTCCTACATTATCCTCTTATTTATGATGATTATTCCTATCGTCACATTTGTGTTTAAAGGCGCGGACATTCCATTTACATCCCAATCTTTACCTTTCTCGCCATGCTATTCACTACATTACTTTCATTACAACTTGCCATTGTATTAAGTGCTTCTATTTTAGGTACCCACTCCGTTCTCACAAGAACA
>NW_027124580.1:15306-17038 GCF_001457755.1 Trypanosoma equiperdum | reverse complement strand
CTATCATTATTATTATCATTATTATTATTATTCATAAAATAGACGAATAAACCATATTATACTAGTATTCTTTTTCCATACCCTCTTACTCTACTACTTCACATTCAAAGACTACTTTTACATACATTTTATAAAAAAATCGTTTTTAAAATATTTTCGTCACTTCTCAATTGTTTTTAAAAAGTGTTAAAATATTTAAAATATTATAAGTAGATAGTAAATTCTTGAAAAATTTTTATTTTCTTATATTTATAAAATTTGCAATAATACTATTTAAAGCTAATTATCGAAGAAAAAATGCAAACCAAAGAGGGGCCTTCTTAATGACAAAAGAATTGCTTCCTGTGGTGTTTGTGGTTCCGGTTTTGCTATCTCTCTCTCCTCCCTCTGCTTGCGGTGGCTTGTAAGTTGGATCAACTACACATTTTTTGTTTTCGCCTGTTCCCTCCACTTTGCAACCTTCTTTGCAGTTATCTCCTGTTCCTTTCTTTTCGCAAGTTTCATCTGTTTGCCCCGTTTTGTTTTTTTGCTTTTCTTGTCTTCCTTGTGCTGCAGTAAGCCGGAGTGCTATGCCCTTGAAATAGCCGCTTACCAGGGGTAGGTCAGTGCCTGTTGCTATGCTGTCTAGAGTTCCTTTCGCATCTTGGGTTCCTTTTTTGTATTTCGTCTGTTTGTCATAGAGGCCTGTGGTGTATCGCGATCCGAAGGTTGTAGCGTCGCCGTAAGTACTTTTGATGAGTTGCTTGATTTGGTCGGCTTCTGTGCCTTCTGGCTGTGTACCTGCTGGGATTTCAGTTGTTAGAAGTTGCGCTGCAATGTACAAAAAGTCGCTGTCACCGATTAACGTTTCTGTCGTCGTCGACTCTAGCGCGATCTTTGGAGGTGGGACTGCCTCTCTTGCTTTGCACAGCAGGGCTGCTAGCTTGTCTGCCGTGGGCAGCTTGTTTGTTGGTTGGTCGTCTGTTGCTTCGCAGTTTTGCTTTAGTCGGTCAGTTTTTCTGGTCGGTAATAGCTTGGCGCCGTAGTGTGGTGCCGTTGCTTTTTCTACCATTGCAATACCGGTGAGCGTTGTCTCTGTGGTAGTTGTTTGGCATTTGCTGCTGGTGTTTGAATTGAGGGCCGTTGACAGTTCCAGTTCCAGATCGTAGTTTCCCATTTCTATGTCTATGTCCTCCTCGGCTGCCGCTTTTACCTTGGTCGCCGCCATCGCCGAGATGGTTTTTCTTTCCAGTGGCGAGTTGCTAAGTGTTGTTGGGTCGCACTGTGCGTCGCCGTGCTTTGCCCACGTTGTTTTAGCTTTGCATTTTGTGGTCGTTGCGTCTCTTGTGCTTTTTCAGACTTTGAACGACGTATAGGCTTGTGTGCGGCCTTGGAGATAACTTATGCGCTGGATAATCCCCTCTCTGACGCCGCTTAATGTTTGTTTGTAGTTCACGCGTGCTTGCTTGGTTTTGTCTATTTTTAGCCTTCCGTGTAAAATCAGTGCCGCGTATGCATTTTGTTCTTTCAGCTGCGTCGCTTCTGCTGCTTTAAGTTGCCATATCTGCGTCAGTTTTTCTGCTTGTTTGACATCGCTATCGGTTCTCGAAAGCAGGGACTTGAAATCCTCTGCTACTTTGTGCAGATATTTGGCCTCGTGGCAGAGAGAGTCTATGGCATTTTCGGCTTCGTTTCCTGCCATCGCCTTTTGCATCGTCAGCATCGACAGAGTTAGCACCAGTACCTGCTGTAT
>NW_027124580.1:12545-15296 GCF_001457755.1 Trypanosoma equiperdum | reverse complement strand
ATTTAAAGCTAATTATCGAAGAAAAAATGCAAGCCAAAGAGGAACCTTGTTAATAAGAAACGAATTGCTTCCTGTGGTGTTTGTGGTTGTTTTATTAACCCCGTCTTTCTTTTGTTCTTTTTTTTCTGTTGCATCTGTTTTGACGTCAGGTTCAGGAGAATTTATGGTTGCTTTTGTTTGGGGTCTCTCGAAATAACCGATCGCAACAAAGGCTTTGTTATCGCTGGCTAGTTGTCCGACCGTGCTATCCTGCGCCTTACCGCTGTCTCGGTACTTTATTGGCATTGCGTCCAAGTTGCTGAAAAACGCCGTTTTGAATGCGCTGTTTTCTTCCTTGTATGAAGATTTGACACGCTTTTCCAGCGCCTGCTTAGCTTGTGCGTTGCTAAGGTCCGCTTCTGCTTCTGAGCTGCCGGTCACTGCTGCGTAAATACTTAAGAAATTGTCGTCGGCGCTGAGGTCTTTCCCGCTTAATGTATCGATCTTAGGTATCGTCTCCTTGGTGGCCATTGCCATGCATAATGTTGTGTGAAGATAGTTGGCGTCGGGTATTGCGGTGTCGTCGTTGTCGTCCGACAGTTGTGCGCAGTGCCGTGGATTGTCTGTTTCCTGTCCTAGGTTGCTTGGGGCCGGCGCGGAGTATTGCTGCTTGGTTGTCCCCAGTGCCAACAAAATGTAGTCGTTGGCCGCTGGGCTTGTCGCCCCTAGCGTTATTTTGCCGCCTGCCTGTGTTCCGGTTGCTATCGCCGTCGAAATTTCGGCGTCGTTTGCGGCGTGCCACGTCATTGTGAGTGTAGCTTTGGAGACTGCTTGTTTTATCAGGTCTGTTCCCGACACTTTAATTTGATTGATTTTCGCTAACTCTAGATTGGCGCCGTCGAGCGCTTTGCCGTCGATTTTGAAATTGCTACATGCTATCTGGTTGGCAGCCTTGACGGTGAACTCTGTCGTGTGCGTTTTGTGTCCGTTGGTTTGAGCTGGTGTTCCCGCAGCCGGTGCTGTCAGCGTCCCCGTTACTGTTTCGGTCGCCGTCAGCGCTCCGGCATAGCGGCTTAGAGAGTTGGCCGCCTTTGTTAGCCTGGTGAGTTTGCTTGCAGCCGTCTGTGCTGCTGTTTCGTACCGAAATTTTGCGTAGAGGGCCAGGGCTTTGTACTGCAGGCCTTTGTCGGTCCCTTTTAGGGCCGACGCTGCTAGTAAAAGTTTCGTTTGTTCAGCTCCCAGGTCCTGGAGGTTTGCTGCTGCTGCTATGGCTTTTGCCGTCAGTTCCGATGCTACAGCTGCGTAAAACTGAGCTTCGGCGCAGAGCGTTCCGACCGCCTGCCCGGCTTCGCCGAGCGTTGGTGCCGCTGACGTTTCGCTTGCCGTTAAAGCCGTGAGGATGGCTATTGCTAGTAGCGCTTGGTTCTGTTGGATTTTATAAGCTGCTTGCCTCGTTGCATCGTCTGCTGTGATCGGCTGTAGCGCGTTAAGCGCAGTCACGGTCATTTGTCTGCTAGTGAACTTTCAAGGTTGAACTTAGTATGGAGTCTGAGTTCGACTGCATTCAATTTGGCTTCAGGGCTGTTTTGTCGCACGCTGGTTCCACGCCAATAAAGTTGATTAGGGGTTTAAATTAAGGTTTGTTTATGGTTTTCGTAAAAAAATAACGTGGTAAAAAAACGTGGTTTTAAATGCAGCCCGAGCCTGCTTACATCTATACCTGAAATATTTAGCATTTAGGGGTTGGCCTTTCCTGTGATGCTGCCCAATTCTTGTTGTGTGGAAGCGGTTTAACTTATGGTAGAACTTTTGCGCCTAAGCCGGCGGCACAACATTGAGTATTTGTCACTTTCATCCTGCATTATTGTGATTTTATGCCTTTTTCTGGAAAATTAGGTCTTGGATGTCGTCTTTTGGCTTAATATTGTCGGTACACTTCATAAAAGCCGCACCAGTGTTTATCCTTATTTTAGTCAGCATTTTATCAGGTGTGTTCAGCGAATCATCATTTATCCGATTAATAGAGGCGGAGTAACATTTAAAACTTTCTTTAATTTTTTAAAAATCTATTTTAACGGTACATAAATGATTCACTTTTAGAAGTTTTGGATTGTGAGTTATTTTTTCTGTCCACGATATTCCATCAGTAGTTGAAGCTTTAAAAATATTCTCCTAATAATATTAAAATAGTTCGCACAAGTATCAGCACTTATTATCACTATATGTGATATAAAGAAATAATATTACTTTACACTCACCCCATCCATTCATGCTTCCGCTGGTTCTGCGTTTTTACAGCTGCACATTAAGATCTGCCGCCGGATTAAAACCCACAGTTTCAACCATTATCTCTGCGGTAGAATATATCCATTTTTGCGGCAGATAAGGGGGGAATTTAGCCTTTCCACCTCATTGTCGTTTGTGCTGTTGTGTATAGCGTTTTTACGCTTGTCACTTTCCTTCCTTCTTTATTGTCTCTTTCTTTTATCATTGAGGATAACATAACGACCCTGTTTGACTTGTAACTTGGACTTTATTTCCAACACTGTATCTTCCATTATATCCTTGTATGTGATTATAACAATATTATTGTTTATATTTGACATTGCTCATATTCCATATTATTTCCTCTCTCTTCCCCTATCTGCATTTTCTTTCATAATAATATTCTTGTTTGTTCATACTAATTCTTTTTCACTCACTTACTCACATACCACCCTTACTATTTTTTAAAGTGTTTCTACTTTTTCTTTTCATTTAATCTTCACAACC
>NW_027124580.1:11273-12535 GCF_001457755.1 Trypanosoma equiperdum | reverse complement strand
AATATTCGTATATATACACACTGACAACACACCCCTAATATTATTATCATCATAATTAATATCAATACTGCTCTTACTATAATATTCGTATATATACACACTGACAACACACTCCTTTCATTATCATTATTATAAATAATATAACACTAATTAATATCCACAAAATAAACAAAATAAACGAAATTAGAATAGCACTCGCTTTTCATATTCTATTACCATACAGCTCTTCAGCCATAGGCCACTATCATACCATATTTCAAAATTTGAAAAATTTCGCTAATTTGAAAATTTTAATAAAGTGGTGTTAAAATTTAAATATTTTTAGAAATTTAGTAAAATTTACCAAATAATCACAACATGGTAATTTCCATAAATTTCGTAAGTTTATTAAAATTCTTAAAGTCCTTAAAATGCTAAAAAACTCATAAAAGCAGCATCCATCAGAGAAAATTTCTTATTGACGATGAAACTGAAATATTTGCAAGTTTCACTCTTCAAATTTTCAGTCAGTATATTTGCACTCCTCTTGTTTTTCTTATCGGATCCCCTTTTTCCTTCGGTATTTGGTGTTTCTCCTGTTCCTGTTGCGTTTGTCTGCTTTTCTCCATCTTTTGGTTTGCATGTTCCTTCTGTCTCATTCTCACCTTCCCATTTGCAGTTATTTTTTTGTGCAGGTCGAGTTCGCGGTATGGGTGGCGCATGTTTATGCCTTATTTTGTTCCCCTTTTCCTTGCCTGTCGGCGGCTTTTTGAGCCGTTTGTGCTATTGCTGTTGCAAAGCTGCGTGGGGTTTATAGAGCTCTGGCGCGCGCCAACAGAACGGCCAATTTTTTACTTCGGTCGTTTACGAGGTTGTTATGTTTTTCGCGTACTTCTAGAGCTGCCGCGAGCTCCTCTACGTCTTTGAGCCATGGGGTCGCCGGGTCCGCAAATATTTCGTGTGGCTTTTTGTTTGCCCATTTGATGCACCTGCCGTTGGCTTGTTGACCATCGCAGCTGGTTTCGAATGCTCCGAGGTACGTGTTTCCGGATTTGGTGGTTACGAGCCGGGCGAGGTTTTTTAGTGTCCGCTGTATCGTCCGGTATGTAGTTTTCTGTTTGTGATCGTCTGTGGTGCATTTGCCTGCTATTTCCTTTGCGGCGGCGGCGTTTGGTGCCCCTCCGTTTTCCCAAACATTGGCGGCTGTTTGGCCTTTGAAGCAAATGTCGTCAGCTTCACCGCTTGTTTCGTCTTGACATACACAGCTCATGGCCGCTAGCAGC
>NW_027124580.1:9815-11263 GCF_001457755.1 Trypanosoma equiperdum | reverse complement strand
TTTGTGACGCTTGTAAGAGTGGCTGCAGCATCTCCGACAAAGAGTTTTTTCATCTCTGTTGCGATATTTGTCGTTTTTTTTAGTCTGCTTGTCGGTTCAGCTGTTCTCGCTATTGTGGCTAACTCAACTGCTGTTTCGGATATCATGGCCAGTTCTGCCTTGGCGAGCTGAAGTTGGGCAGGTTATAGCTGCGCGTAGTGCTGTTCCGTGGTTTTCGGTTTCCCGGAAGTGTCCTCAAGGCTCTTAATGGCTTCGCTCCAGTCATCCCACATTTTGTCCCAGTCTGCCTGTGCTGCGCCCTTTTTTGGCTTTTCTGTTGCCCATTTGCCTGGTTTTTTGCTGTCGGAGAATAACTGTTTCCATGAGCTGTCTGCGACGCTCATGTTACGCTTGATTATCTCCTTGTACTCTGCTTTTTTGGTTGTGAGTGCCTCTGGAACATCTGGGGAGTTTTGTAACAAGCGCGCTAGCTCGCATAAGGCTTCGAAAACTTCGGTGTTTTGGCCGTTGTGGGCATTTCCGGCCCTGGCTGTTGCTGTAGCAAAAGCAATCGGAACACCTATACAAAAATAATTCATATAGTTATGATTATCTTCCAGGTCTATTTTGTCGTCTTGCTGTGGGTTGTGTATGTTAAGGGTGTGGTATGAAGATGGAAAGTGGTTGTTAACGATTTTTGGAATTCTGCTTTTTTCGGATTTGCACGTCTTGTTTCACACCTAAGAACAAACCCTACTAGTCAGTTATGGCATTTTTTTACATTTCTACCACTGCAAAATTTAACAAAAAATGCTCCTATTATTGTTGGCTGTGCTACCTTACTATTTTCGTACCGTTCGCTGCTAATTCTTACTTTCGAATGTACGAAAGATCTTTGATGCGGCTTCTGTATATGCGTATGTTTCCACTTCTGGTGTTCTTTTTAACACCGCTAGTGCACGATAAGCAATGCAAATTGCAAACCTCAGTATAGGTAAACTCATTTTCACATGAAACACGCTTCCTTCTAAGCTTTCCTGTCGTTGTGCGATTATCTTTCCTACTTTCTAGTTTTTTCTCTGTGCTTTCTTAAAAGCTTTTCAGTCAATGGCGATTCTATTCGTGGAAAAAGTCTCTATCGATAAGCTGTAGTCCGCTTTCTTTCCTTAAGTGGTTTGTTTTCTCCAATTTTTGGCTTTATTGTCGTGTGCTTTTCACCTTTAGATTGCAATCTAAACGATGTTGTTTCCTCCACACGGTTGCACCCCTATCGAATTCTTTGTCACTTAATGATACAAAAAGCTCTAATGGGACTGATTCTTATGAGAAAAATCTGGACCTTAGTGGGCTTTGACATCTAGACTGGAACCACCAATGTTGTAGAGTTAGCTTGTTTCAAATCCACCAAATCATACATCTACGATCTCTTGTAACATTTTTGTATATTTGACTATAAAACATGATTTTCT
>NW_027124580.1:9389-9805 GCF_001457755.1 Trypanosoma equiperdum | reverse complement strand
TCACCGTTTCTATACCTTGTGGTGCAATAGAGGTTATATTTCTTTATTATTTTAACGTGTTCTTTCAGTTGTTGCTAAACATTTTATATTTACTGCTATTGGGGGGTTTTCACATAATTTTGTGCAATCATCAGATGTTTGTGTTAGATCTACTTTATGTCTCCGATTTATTGTAGCGAAATACTACTTTTATATGAGTTTCATGGCCTTTATCACTTTAATTATTTGTTACAGATTGATTTACATTCATTATAGCGCCTTGGGTAAAAATTATACATTACTCGTTTAGTTATTTCGAGCATATAAGCCGTGCTGCACCTTTTCACATTCCACTTTCTATAACCGTTTTTTCGTGGTATATTGATTTTGTTTCCTCTACACACTGGACTTTGTATTTCCCTCATTACCCACTTCGT
>NW_027124580.1:6433-9379 GCF_001457755.1 Trypanosoma equiperdum | reverse complement strand
ATTTTGTTTCCTCTACACACTGGACTTTGTATCTCCCTCATTACCCACTTCTTCATTTTTTGTGTATAACAATACCCATCGTAATGTTTGAATTTTAAGTTGCACATATTCTACATCCCCACTGACTTTCTGTGCTTCCTTTCATAATATTTCTTTTACTCTTAATCTCTCGTGTTCACTGTCTCACTCACTTACTCTCATTGCAATCCATTCCATTGTTTTAAGTGCTTCTATTTTGCCGTACATTTTATTTACACCACAACATCTCTCATAATATTATTATATTCACACTCATAACACACTACAGTCAATATTATCATTATTATAGTCCTAACTTATATTAAAAAATAAATAAGTAAATAAACCAAATTGAAATAGCAATAATTTTTCATATCCTGTTACCCTACTACCTTGCACTTATACCCCACGGTGGGAAAATTTTTTTCAAAAATTTGCACATTTTCATCAAAAGTTTTAAAATATATTAACCTTTAGCAATGTTAGAAAATTTTAGCACAATCTCTCAAAATATCATAGCTCCATAAAATTAATAAAAAGATGCAAATATCCTTAGATTTTTATAATCTTTGAAATGCTACCAAACTCACAAAAGCAGAAACAATCAGAGCCAATTGTTTGTATACTATAATAGAGGAAACCTTTTACTTGTTTTCTTCCCATTCGCAGCCAGTAGCCTTCTCACATTCTTTTTGTTCCTTCACTGCACATTTCTCCTCTTTCTTGTCATCTTTTTCTTTTTTCCTTCTCCTTTCTTTTTCCTTATCCCATTCGCATTCTCTTTTGCATTCAGTTCTCTTCTTGTCGCTGCATTCTTTTTCTTTTGTTTCGTCAACTTCTTGTTTGTCTCCTTGTTGACACTTAGAGCCTGCTTTGATATCGGACTGCTCTAGGATCCGCATAGCGTTCGTCGTAGCGAATCGACTAGCATGTCGCAGATCACTGCTTTTTGTGTGCGTTCCGACCTTTCTATTTTTGCTGTCGCAAAATGCGCCATTTTGGATTGGTGTTGTTGCTAGCCCGCGGTATAGGGTTGCTTGCAGGTCGGCCGATACCTTTCCTAGTGCATTGGTAAACTCTGTTTCTATTAGGGTGCTGTTAGGCTCCGCAGTTAAGGCGTATTTTGCCGTGATAACGCGTTTAGCAGAATTGTAACACCGGCCGGCTGCCTCGAAATCTCCTCTGGCTCGCATGGTATAGTCTGCGAAAGTCTCTGTAGTTAAAGCTTGTAGGTCCTGAACTGCTTGCCAAGCTTCGTAAATTACTGGGATTTTCTGTTTGTTTTCCGCCGCCGCTCCGCTTTCTATTTTTAAGTTGTCAACGACTAGCGCCACCGGTGTGTCCTCGTGGCCGGCTGTTAGCATGCCGGCCGCGAAAGTTATGTTGTCACCGTTTTCGTTGGCCCCGCCAGTTATGCTCGTGTCTGAGGCTTTCAGTAGTTTGCACTTGTCGTCGGTGGCTCTTTGAACGGTGTTGTCCAGCCCTGTTAGCCCAGCCATTCCCTTGATACCGTTTTCGTCAAAGTTTAGAAACTGCGCCTCCTCTACCTTTATTTCCCCGAGTGCTCCTGTTGTGGTTGCTGCCTTGCTCGTTGACCAGTCGTGGTCTGCGCTGCATGCGCCACTGGGTGTCCCAATTTTGCAGACGCAGCAGCCGCTGCTGCTGAAATAGCTTCCTATTACCGAAGTGAACTCCCCTAGGTAGCCGGCAGCTAGTAATGCTTGGGCGCTGTCTTTGAGTGCCCGTTTCGTGGTCTGTTTCGTTGTTTCGCTGCTTTTTTCTAAGTTGTCTTCGATGCAGGAATGTAGGAACTGCCACGCGGATTTTTGTTTGTCGTCATTTTCTGTCACCCACATAAGTGATGCTTTTGCTGATACCAACAACATTGCCTCTTGCTTATCAGCAGTCCTTTCTAATATCTTAAGTCCGAGTTGCGGAGCCTTCATTAGGTTTGCTGCTACCGCATTAATCTTGTTCCAGGGGTCAGCGGCTATTGATTCCGCTTTTGTTGTCCGTGCCGCTAGTCCTTGCGTTGACATAAGCAAAATGGCGATCGCTAGCTCTACGATTGACATTTGCGTCAATCTGGGTTGTTCTATTGCTCTGTCTACTAGATGCTTGAGATACTTGCTTGAAAGGTATAAAACGTTTAGTGTATTGTTGGTTTGCTTTTATTTGTGACCGTAATTCCCCAAGAAAACACCTCGAGTTGCCGTACCGCTCCACGAAGCAAGCCTTACTTGGAAAGTCAGCTTTTGAGAGATGCAAGTGCTTTCCAATGCGCTTCGTGCAGTTCTCTCTGTTGCAAATTCCGTTTTGCTTTTCCCGATTATTTACTGTAGCGGATGCAGTTTGCTTCTTCGTTTCAGCTGCAAGAAACGCCACCACTGCTGCTAGTCTGTTAAAATTTGGGACTGCTTTCGTCACTTTCTCCAAGGTTAAGATCAATAATCAGCCGACATTTTTGGGAGTCGTCCTTGATCGTCCCACATCAATTGAGAGACACACCTTTAGACGAATAAGTGGGGCTTACGTGCGGAGGTATCTGATCATCTGCACTTCCAAGGCCGCCGTTGAGCCGCCCTGAAATTTCTTTCTTTCTTTTTAGCTCACTGCTCCTGTCACTGCATATAACGTATCAACTCCATTTTCTATGTACACTGGATTCTTTCACATTGTCGTCATTAACCCCTCTATCACCTCCTTGTGTAAGGTGATCGCCATTTCCACGTATGTGTTAAAAAACTTCGTATACTCCATATTCCTGATTATCTCTGTTTACTTGGCTACCTCAAATAATATTCCTCATGTTTTTTCCACTCATTCACTTTGGACATAGCACTCTTCACACTGTTTAAAGTCCTTCAATTTTACTTTTCCACTCGCTTCGTTACTACTCTTATTATAATATTAGAATATACACACCCC
>NW_027124580.1:2859-6423 GCF_001457755.1 Trypanosoma equiperdum | reverse complement strand
AAAATAAATAAGGTAGACAGTTTTCAAAATATCACTTATTTTTTATACCCTCTCACCATACTACTTTACACCTATACGCCACTTTCGTACACATTCTCATAAAATTTTTTATTTTAAAAATTTTACATTTTCATCAAAATGTGTTAAAATATATAAAGTGTTATCAAATTGTAGCAACTTTTTTAAAAAAAGCTTCATAAGTTTCACAATATTGAGGAAACTCCTTAGGATTTTAGAATATTAAAATGTTACAACAATCAAAAGGGCAGTAGTAATCAGCGCCAATTTCTTATTTACGCGAAAACTGTAATCCTGACACTTGCCTTCAATCCAAACACAGACAGACTTTTTGCCAGGGGGATCGTTCCTTGGACTCCTTCACATGTCTCCTTTGTTGCATGGCTAGAGCAATTTACTCCTATTGCTACTGTGGTTCCTGCCGCTGCAGTTTCTGTTCCTGCTTTAGCATTGCATTCTGTCTTGTCGCTGTCAAAATCACATCCAATAGCCGCACATCCTTCTGCTGTTTTGTTCCGTTGGTGTTTGCACTTATTTTGTTCCTCTACTGTATGTGGAATGCTCTTGGGGTCTTTATGTTCTTGTGCTGCCTGTTTTAGCGATTTACTCATGAGAAAAAGGCTCTGAATTTGCTTTTCTACCGTTTGAGCTTCGCTTAAAAGTAAAAGACTTTCTTTGAATAAGTCATCTGCTTCCTCTAGTTTCCTGTGTCATGTTTTGGCATGCTTTATCCATGGTATTCCTGCCGGTTTCTTGAGGTATGCGCTATAGTCGATGCATCGTCCTTTGCCGCCCGTGCCCACTACGTTGAAGCCGTCCGTGTCGCAATCTGATGCCGTTGTCGTGGCTACAACGAAGGCTCCGAAGAAATTATGTGTGCTGCTCGCTAGTGGTTGGAAGCCTGGACTGCCTGTTACAACTATTTTATCCTGCCCTCTCATCGCCTCTAGGGTTGCTAGCTCGGCGGTTAGCTGCATTTTCTGCTCACCCTCTACTGCTTTCTCTGCCAACTTTGTGCATGCGGCAGACAATGCTTTCCATGCCTTGTGCGCTTTGCCTTGGGAGCTGGTGCTGTCTATTACAGAGGCTGCACCTGTTAGTGCCCTGCTGCAGAGTTGCTTCACTTTTGACTCCTTTTTGGTACAGATGCAAACCATGTCTATGGCTAAGGCGCTTCCAGCCTTGCCACTGTTCGCTTCTGGAGTTTTGCACACTGCATCACGGTCTTCCGTCGGGCCCCATGGGAAGTTGGTTGCTGTCGTTTCATCTGGTATCTGGCTGTCGGGTTTAATTGAAGCCTTGTCTTTCCTGCTGATCGTTTTGTCACCATACACTGCTTTGGCGAAATCCAACTGTGCTTTTTTCCGTGCTAGAGTTGCTTTGTTATAGACCAGCGTTAATTTTCCATGAATTGTGTTTTCTGCCTTTGCCAGTAACGCTAGAGGCTGCCTAATTGCTTTCTTGTGGTTGTCTGAAAACGGCGTTCCATATGTTTTTGCAAAAGTTTCTCCTGCCCCTTTGCTGTTCTTGATGTCCTCTAGGTCTTTTCGTAGCTGTTGAAATTCAGGTTCCTCCACATTTTCAAAATAAACCTTCGCCGCGTCGTCACCGTTGACTTTTTGTAATGTTGGGTATTGACCAGCGTCTCTAAGCACCTTTGTTTTGCCTTCTGCTGCTGTTAGGTTGAGTTTTTTTTACGCTTTCTAGAGCTCTTGAAGCTACAGCTGTGAATGTTTCATGCGCATCGCTGTTTCCGCTGCTTATTTTTCGCTCCGAAACGGCAGTTGTTAATAGATTATAAACTCTGCACAGTTGCTTGAATTCCTTGTGGTTTTCGTCGGCGGTTTTCGCCCGAGTTAAAGCAAAAAATAGTGCGATACTGAGCGTTAGATACATCTCTAAAACACGCTATAGTCTTTTTCTAACAACAAATAGCGGAAAATGCGAAAGCCACAAAACTACCCTCATGTAAATTGCGTTTTTTGTTTGTTATAGAGAATATTGGTGGTCGTGTGTAGTGCCTCATGTGTTCACAGATGTAAACATTAAGTTTGGTCTCTTTGAAAGCAATGGTTGAACTGCTTTTGTCTAGACTTTGCCTGTCCACTTTTTTTTTTGGTGCTTTGGAGTTAGTTTTTTAACTTTGTTGCAGTTTGAAATATTATGATCCGTGCTTTTCCTAACAAAAACACCAGTCAAGTCTTTTTTAGTCACTGCAACTCGTCTTCATGAATATACAAAACCTTCATCACCTTGGTGAAGTAACAACTCCACCTTGTTTTCTTACTCATAAAAACTCGGCCATTTTGTCCATATTTATAAAGTATATTACTGGTTAAACTGCTTTTGTTGCCCACATTTGGGCAAAATTCAGCGTCTGTACACCTGTTAAGCCGTTCTTCGCCTATTTGATAATTCTTCTTTAATGAAGGCTGCAAGGTACGAAACTAAGTTGGACTCAAAACATTCTGTTTGTTTGCTGTGTAGGATATCAAAGCATATTGAGCTTTGTGTCGTCTCCTGACACTTAGAAGTTTAAGCAATTTTAATACGTTGCGTTGCATTCAAGTGCAATCTAAAAAGCTCTAAAAGTTCTATTTTCTCTTCCTTTTATTGCCTTTATTAAACTTAAAGTTACGGAAATCTGCAAGGGAGAGCCTATTATTCTTATAAATTCCTGAACTATACTGCATTTTAAGTCTGTTAAAATGCATTGTTTTACACTTTTACATGGTAACTCATCACTTTTTTATATGCTCAATTTAAGCATATTCCTCATGGCTTTGTACAGCTTTCTTCTAGAACATAACCAAAAAGCTACCTTCTAAGACATTTTCCATTTTTCCTCCTTGTAAGGAACACTAAAGCTCACTGTTTCAGTACGATATCTTGATAAAATTACCATATTGTTGCTTTTTTTTGTTTGTCGGTTCGTTGTACTCCGTCTTTTTCTGGTATTTTGTGGCAGAATTGTTGCCAGTTTGGCACTTTCCGTAAGGTTTTACGTAATCATCAATTTGCTTGATTAGCAGCGAGAAACTCTAGGAAGAGATACCTCCGGTTAGATACAGATTTTATGTTACGTTCTATGGTCAGTATCAGCTTAAATTTCTCTGCTAGATAGATCCGTAAATATAATGCTGTTTTATGAAGAAATAATGCATTTTTCGATGAGGCATTGAGATCATATCGGCAACGGCGCACTTATGGGGTACACACTTACACTGATTTCTCGTACTAAGTGTATACTCTTCACCTGAGATGAGAAATGGAGTCAGTTTCTCATACATTGCCATCTCCATCTTTTCATGTATGATGATGGTTACCCCCTTGTTTGTGCTTGATACTATGAAATTTCTATATTATATCCTTTCGTTTCCTTTCTAAAATTTCTTAATAATATTCTTCACGCTCTTCCACTCCCCGTAATTCGCTGTATCATTCACTCACTTACTACAATTTCATCACTACCATTGTTTTAGGTGCTTCTACTTCTAGCTTCAATTTGTTCTTCTCTATTCTTCTTATTATAATATTAGTATATAA
>NW_027124580.1:1241-2849 GCF_001457755.1 Trypanosoma equiperdum | reverse complement strand
CACTCACAAAACTCTCCTATTATTATTATTATCATCACCATTATTGTTATTATCACTTAACAACATTACCATTATCATCCTAACTAATATCTATAAAAATAAACATCACGAACAAAATTAGAATAGCATTGTTTTTTCATATCCTACCACTCTTCTACTTTAAACCCATAGCCCACCATAATACAAAAATAACAGTTTTTCTAAATTTTCACATTTTTAAAAGGATTAACAAAAAATTTGTTGAAATATATCAGAGGTTATGAGTATAGAATACATCGTTATAGTTGTAGAATACGAAAGTACTACAAAACTGACAAAAGCTGCAGGAATCAAATTAAATATCTTATTTCAATAAAACTACCATTTCGGCGTTTTTGTATCCTTATCATCCTTATTATATTTACCCTTCCCAAAAGCACAGTTTATTTGTCGCTTGTTTTGTCAGTTTCACATTTTGCCTCATCAGTTCCGTGTCTTGCACACCCAGTTTCAGCTGCTCCCTCTCTTGGTGTTTCTACTGTTTCTGTTTTTATTGCTTTTTGCTCTATTGCCGTTGTATTCAATTTGCACTGGGGGCCATCTTTCGCGTCACCGCCCTCCCATTTGCAGTTTCCATTGTTTTTACAGTCGGTTGCTTTTCTTATTGCTTCGCATTCGTTTTTTTGTTTTGGTCGGTGGCCGCTGCTTTGTCTGCTGGTTGGGTGCCCACGCGTCCTGTAGCATGTGCTTGGACTTGCAGTTGCAACTCGGCTGCGACGTTATATGCCCTCTTCAGTTCAAGGACGAGTGCCTCTTTCAATTGCTTGCGTTTTTCGACCGCCTTTTGCCGTGCCTCTAACAGGTTCGCTGCATCCGTTAGAGCTTTGACGAAAGTTAAGGTATTGAATTCGTCTTTACTGTCAGTGATCTTGGTGTATTTGACACAGAGGCCGCTTCCCGAGTGACCTGTGCACCCCGTGGTTAAGAATTCTCCGAGGTAGCCGTTGGCGTCTATGACCTTGATGTGGCTCCGTAGGTTCCTGAGTAAGGAGCGGATGCTTTCTGGTGTCAGTTCGCCGCCTGTTCCTTTGGGACAGCTTTTTTTGACTTTCGCGAATTCTGTGCCAAGGTTGTCGTTGGCGTTGTCCCATTGTCCCGGGCTTGCTGTGCCGCCCAGCGGTCTTGCTGTTGCTGCTGAGTCCTGTAGTGTCAGGCACTGCATTGTGTAAGCGATCGTCTGCTTGTTCGAGATGGAGCCGTCCTGGTTGCAACCGGCTACAGCTTTTGCTGCTGCGTGGGAGCTTCCGTCTGTTTCATACTTGGCCTTTTCATCTTTTCCGCCGTACGCTGCTTCTACTAGCTTCGCGTCTATTTTGGCTTTTGTGCCTGCGTCTATTGCTGTTTGCGCTTCTTTATCGTTTTTGAAAAGCTCTATTGCATGCAAGAGCACTTGGTTCACTTTAGTCTGCGCCATGGTTCTGGCCGTACCTTGAAGTTTGTTCAGGTCTGATTCTTTTACTGTCTTCGCTATGCCGGTGTTGCCTTTGAGGTTCTGTCGCGGCTTCACCCAGTTTTCCCAAAGGGGTTGCCACGTCGGGTTGCTCTCCTTGTCTTTGTTTTCCGTGTCTG
>NW_027124580.1:0-1231 GCF_001457755.1 Trypanosoma equiperdum | reverse complement strand
CAATTTACCTTTTCTTCGCCGTTTTTAATGAATTTAGCTTGCCACGCTGGGCTGCTTAGGCTCATATTGAGTGCCAGAAGTTCGTCAAACTCTGGTGCTAGCGTCGGAACGCCAGAGTCTGCTGTAACCCCATTTTCGTGTAGCTGGAATAAAGCGCACGCTGCACCGAACACTGCGCTGTTACCACGGACTGTTATCGCTGCTGCGCCTAGTCTGACGGCGACAATTAAAACGGTCGCCGCAATCCGTAACCGCGCCAGTTCTGGTCGACTGTATTGCATTTCGGCTAGAGATGTGTCAAACTCTATTTTCTAAATGTAGCATTGTATATCTTTGGTTTGTCGAAGGTGCTGGAGCTCGCCAAACCCTTGTTTGTGAGTAGTAAGGGCCATCAGTCGCTTGTCATTTCGTTGATTCCTCACAACTGTCACATCTTCGTTATTTTTAAAAAATCCCCTTTTCCAAAAACTTCACCTCAAATGCTTTCATAATCAAAATAAAAATTTCCTCCAGATACTGCATAAGTTAGAATTTACCACAAATATTTACCAAACTTTCTTTTCTCCAACATATTGTGCCAAGTAAGTTTATTCACAATCCACTTCAGCGTCATTTTCCACGAAACTGATTACAAAAAATGTACAAATGGCACTTGTCCAATTTTACTACTATAAGGAATAGAAAAGAACCTCTTCTCACAACCTAACCCAATCATTCCTCTCTTCAAAACAAATCTCTGTCCAACGGCTCCTTCTTGAACTGCACTCCATATTAGTAAACGTTTGTAGATACTTTCTTTTGACAACCATTCCTCACTTCCCTTTAGCAACTCCCCAAATGCATATTCAAATTTTGTGAAAGCGCATACTCTGGCTATTAATCCACCACCACCACTAAGATAAGGTTTGCCACTTAGAGGTGATTTCAGTAAATGCGGTAGCTTCTTATCCACTTCCTTTCTGTAACCGACATTAAAAAACCAAAAACATCTCTGTACATGCTCTTTGTAATCTGCATTCATAAGGATATCTAACTGAGGTGCATAACACTTTTATGTTGTCATGAATAAAGCAATCCACCACATTCCCATATTCATTTCCAAAAAAAAATTTTTTTTTGGAATTTTCTTCGTGCCTTCGTGGGAGTTTCCCCCTACTGGCTCGGTCATCACTCAGCACCGTAGAGCCCTGAGATGCTACCGGTCTGGCGACTGTGGCAGAGTCTCCCTTTT
>NW_027124301.1:43459-43762 GCF_001457755.1 Trypanosoma equiperdum | reverse complement strand
TACATGGGCATGCGAGTTACGCTGAGAGCAATGAGTGACACGATCAGCAATCTAGCGGCAATGAAGTACATGAAACCCGAGTAGTTGTTTTTTTCCACATCATCGGATGTGGTATCCTTAAACCACCCGTTGAAGTAAGCCATTAGCACCCCGGTACCGAGACCACTGATTGTCTTCAACACGAGTACAACATAACCCCTGTCAAGTGGAAACTGCAATATCGCCGGCATGATCGTTGCAACATCTAATGTTGGGATCCCCGAATAAACTATTGCGTCGAAGACACAGAAAAGGGTTAAAGTC